>NW_026946380.1:426894-653339 GCF_033847375.1 Trichoderma aggressivum f. europaeum
TTTTTTTTTTTTTTTTTTTTTTTTTTTAAAAACACGCCCCCCCCCCCCCCCCCCCCTTCTTATGATTATCCCATCCTTCTTCATTGTCAGTTAGTTCGGCAAATTCCCGAATCCAGTCATGACGGGTATTGTAAACACTCCCCCCCCTTTTCATCAATTCCCCCATAATACATACATAGTATCAGTGAAAAGAGAAACATGATGGAAAAAGACACAAGAAAGAATAGAATGCCACCCACCCTTTGACTTTCCCGCCACACCATCCCCAAACTAAACCACATGCCACGAACCCCATCAGTCACTTACACCAAAAAGAAACAAGGAAAAGCGAGTCACACAAAGACCCAGCATCCTCCCCTAGAGCTGACAAGGCAGATCCCACCACAATGTATTCCCGTCTTCCAACCAATTCAACCCTCGCGTGTCATCTGTAGCCACCATCCGCTCAGCGTATTGGCCCGTATTCGCTGCCGCTGCCGGGCAGTCCCACAGCGAGATGCTCAACGGCCTCCTGACGCCTTGCATAAAAGCCCCCACGAGGGGTCCAATCGATATTGCTTGAGGCTCTGCTTGCCGGCACAGGAAGCCGCAGCCTTGTGGAAAATCAAAGCCAACAAGGAACGGGGGCCTGTTTCAGGTCTGTCAAGAGGCAAGATGGACTCTTGCGAGGCTCTGTATGCTGTATCATAGTAGGGGGAGGCTTTGACTACATGTTTCACAATCTCTTTCACTTATGCCAGTGCCGCGATGCTGCGTGGGTTTGGGTGCAAACTCATGCTTCATTTCTATGTATCCCATCCTTCCCCATCCTGTCTATGCAAATGATTTTTTTTTGGGGGGGGGGGATTCTTTGGTATCGCGACAAAGGCACATATTTACCATGGCCCAAAGGAAAAAAGGAGAACGAAAGACGAGAATAGAGACAAAACAATAAAGGATCCTCTAGACGTGGAGGGGACTGTGCCTAGACCCTGTACTAATAAGAAAAAAAAAAGAAAGGGTGTATATCAATATTTTCCCAAACAAGTCCTATCCCCAAAACAGACAAAAAACAAGTCATCAACGAGAGGAATAGTTAATCAAAGTCAACTGCAGATCCATAGTCCGTACAGAACAAAAAGAAAGAATACTAAAAAAATTTAAAAAGACAACAGGCCACACTGTTCACTCCTCAGCATCTGGGGTGGCCATTCTGTACTCCGTCTCTCCCTTCAGGGGTTCACAGAGCTCCCACCCAACCTCGGTCCTCTTGACAATACGAATGTCAGCGCGCTGCGCCCACTCAGTCAAGACGGTGTCATGAGCGCCTCCAAACTCGACGGCAGGCTCCCGGCCGGCAGCTGCATTGTCAAAGTGCTGCTGGGCCACGTGCTCCATCCGCTCGTCCCAAGCGGTGGCCCCGGTGAAGGACTTGTCGCACGCCTGCACGGGGCAAGGCATCCAGGTTGGGAGTCTGCATCTGATGCGCAGGGCATCTTCCTGCATCTTCTTGACCATGAGGTCAGATCTGGCATCTGCGCCCCTGTAGTCTGTAGTGCCCTGGCCAATGACGGAGGCGTGCATGCGCCGAATGTGCTGGGTGTAGAGGTCCTTGCGGTTGAAGATGTTGCCAAACGATGGCAGGCCCGCGTATCGCTGGTAGGCCGACTGCCGCTCGTCGGCGCACTTGCCCTCTGTGCAGACCCAGTACTTCAAGCCGAGATGCTTGGTGCTAACGTGGCGCTTCCATTCGTTCTTTGCGTCGAACCTGGCGTTGCAGCCGGCATAATGGAAGACGCAGATGTAGGGGCGGGGGTGCTCCGAGCCTGTGTGCTCGTCGAGGGACGTTCGGCTCGGGAAGTTCTTCTTGCACTTGTGGCAGAACCTCTTGTTGGTAGTGTGGATCCTGCGCTTCTTGTCGCCGCTTGGCGAGGACTCGTGGTCAGGAGAGGCCCGCTTGCACGAGCCTGTCTCGGTGTGGCATCGTGAGGCGCGAGCACGCCTCCTTGCAGGGACCCTGTTGGCAAAGAACCTCTCGTCAAGGGGTGGGGTCTGGCTCTCTTCTTTGATGCGTCTGGTCGAGTTCACGTAGGGCAGCGTGGTGTGGAGAGGATATTGTCTGGTGCCGGCGTCGACAGCATCAATGTGGCCGGCGTCGTGCGTGGCAACAAGCGTCAAGGGGCTGGCACCAAACGTGCACGAGTCGTTGAGCGCAATGATTCCCATGGGATAGAATGTTGTGCTTTCCTGAGGGCATGGATAGTAGCTAATCTCCTGTGGCTCAACTGAGCCATCGGAGTCGTATGGGCTGCCGAGCGACATGATCTGCGCGTCTGGCGGAGTGGGAGGGTCCACCATCTCAAAGTTGCCCTCGCTGCCAAGGGATGGGCTGCTTTCAATGAAGCTGATGGGGTATGGCGAGTCATTTGGTCCGCATGAATGCTGGTACATGTTGGAGGCGCTGGACGCGAGGCTGGGATCGAGGTATGCCACGTCCCATGAATGCTGGTGTCCGTCTGAAGAGCTCGAGTCTTGCAGCAGGGGATCAATTGGCTGATGGTGATAGAGACCGTCGTCATGGATGTGTACATGGGACACCGAGACGGATTGGTCATAGTCGTAATAGACCCGGCCGCTGTTGTCAACGCTGGGCGCGGAGAAAGGAGGAAGAGAAGAGGTGGAAGAGGAGGAGTTTTGCGCAGCCATGTCGATAATTAGGCGTGTCTGTCTTCTTTATTTTCTGAATAACGGAAAAAGTCGAAAGCGGCTAAACTGCACTTTCGAGCAACAAGGGTTGGTATGAGGAGGGTGGATTGGCTCTCAGCTCAGGGTGCAAGGGGTAGGTTGATGAGTGACGAGGCAAGGGGGGCCATATAAGAGCAGAGCAGAGCAGAGCAGGGTATTGGTATTGGCTCTTGCCGTTGCTTGAAGAGAGAATGAAGAGATGGTGGTAGCACGATGCTTGGTCTACTAATGGGAGTAGAGTGGCTCGTCGATGAAGATGAAGGACAAAGCTGAAGAAGATGAAGACGAAGACGAAGACGAAGCAGATGAAGAGGATGGAGGAGAGAGGAGGAGTAAAGGCAAATAGATAGTGCAAGGTGAATCTGGCTGTTGAATAAATACCGATGTGGTCAGGAGGAGGATGGAGAGATGATCCAAGGCCCCAAGAGGATGGGACCTCGGGGCCTGTTATATGTACCTCCCGTCCTTGGCTATGGATCGGACCAAGATCCATCTACAAGTTAGTTCGTCGTTGGTAGAGGTAAGTGGTACGCCGGACGACGAGAGACATACAGAGCCTCACGGACCAGAGCATTCATGGATAGGTAGATAGTCGATGCATTGGATTGGTAGGCACGATTGGGTAGGATTGACACACTCCCTCGCACACGCCCCCCGGCGGGCTTAGGGTGCGGCTGCGGCTTGGGATGGAGCTGTGGGCACATGGCCCAGATGCGGCATGGCGCTGGTGTCTGCCCGCCCGAGATTCGACGCACACGCCCATGGTGACGATGTCTGTGAATTGCTTTGGGCTCAGCCGGGGGGCGAAGCGTGCGGTGCATCTGCAGATGGGAAGATGGGGGCTCTGGCAGAGACGATCTGGGTTCTGGCTCTAGTCCTGGGCCTGGTTCCGCGGTCCTGTCTTCGTACGGTACCCGCCCATGGGATTGTCCCGTACCAAGCTAGCCTCCTTGGTTGGTGCTGTATTATGTGCCGGATGACGGAGGGACTGAAGCCGTTCTTCAGCGGCACTGCATTGTTGTTGGTCAACGCGGACGTTGAAGCCGTTTGGTCGAGCCTAGATTTGTAGGTATGTGCACTCGTATGTTGGGTACCTGGCCTAAGAAGCTAGTATAGGTAGTTAGAGTGCGCGTGTTGCTTCAACTTTTCCAAATCCATGATCAAAGTATAGTAGGTACGTGTATCAACCATACCTTGGTAGACGTGGATCGAAATGTGAAGCATGGAGACGAGCGGCGCTGCTTTGTGCCGGGATCACAACCAACAGCTTGCATCATGTCCTGGCACAAGAGCACAAAGGCACTGGCCGGCAGGCAGACACACAAGGCACATGCAGCCTCTACATCATACCTACACATACATGATACATGATGCTACCGCCTCGCCTCGCCTCGCAGAACAGAAGATGGGAGCAAAGAATAGCATCAATGGCAGGCCATCAGCGGTGGAGCAGGTGGTGGCCGAAAGCTGGCCGGCTGGCGCTGCAACTCGGAGCTAGAACTGGAGGGGGCCTGGGCCTGGCATCATGGCTGGCATCATGGCTGGCATCATGGAGCGGCCAGTCGCAGGCGAGGCGCCAGAATGTCGGCGCATTGGACAAGCGCAACGCTTGCGCAGCCAAAAGTCTGATGATCCTCTTCGACTCCATGTCTCTGCCCCAGAATTCGGACCCCCCCCTTCTCTGGTGGTAGCACTTTGGTAGCCCTTCTGGTAGTGCGCATGCCAGTGCTAGCGGCGGCGGGAGAAGAAACAAGGGGTCCCGTCCGAGTTTTTAGCCCCCGGATTAGTGCTTCCAGTGTTTGGTTTAGCCCGGAAAAGGGAACGTTGGAGGAGGAGACGCGACCGAGTTTGGAGAAGGGATGTTCAGGTTGTTGGTTGGAGATGGATGGGGGCAAAAGGCAATGGAGAGGCAGAGAGAGGGACAGAAGAGAGACACCGCACTGGGCAGAAAAGAGACCAGACGGGACGGAGCAGATGCGCACCCGCTTAGTACTCAAAACCTCTACAGCGCTCTACAGTGCTCTAACGGTGATGTCCAGTGATGTCCAGTGCTGTAACTTGTAGCGGGGCCCCACTCCCAGGTGTTCGGTAGCACAAGCAAAGTTGAAAGTTGAAAGTCGAGTGCTCACTTTGTCCAGTACTGTAGGCACTGACCCCCTATTGCACTCCAGCTGGCTCATCCATGGACGTCAATTCCACCCGTGGATGATGCATCGATGCTCGCAGGGTCCTCATCGAGGTGGCTGATCGAAACCGATGTGTCAAATCATGGATGCCTTTTCAGCGCTACAGGCACCGCCGACAAAAACCAATAGTCTCCTTCTTAGCACCGTCACCATCGCCATCGGGCATCGCAGCCAAAGCACACGAGCAGCTCGTACGAGTACCAGCCAGCACATGCTTAGCCCTACCGGTACCTACTCGCACTTGTGCATATCCGACACGGTCCAAACAGGCATTGAAATCTCATCTCCCCACTGAAACTTGACCGGGGCACATGCGAGAGTGAGCGAGAACCCCCAATTGGGGCCATCGCTTCATCCCGACGCGCGCGAACTCGCACCGAACGGAAACCCTGGCCCCTCGAACCTTGCGAAAACTTTTTTTTGTGCTTTGCTTTGCTCTCTCCGTGCTCCTAGTCCGTCTGTCAACCTCTAGCGGCCTTGACCGGTGTGGGGGCATATGCGGGAGAGCAGGGGGGTTAGAAATAAGACAGCCCAGCCCAGCGAACTAGGGAGCGGTGCGCATCGTCGTGATGGGGCATCAAGAAGGGACCTGGAATTGACTAACGTCGTCGGCAAACCTCCATGCCTTGTACGGGTACTTTATCGTATCGTGTCGTATCGTAGAGTAGAGTAAAGAGCACGCAACGCACTCGGGTTTGCGTTTGGAGGGGGGAAGCGAATGAGTCAAGCTCGCCCCATGGCTGCTGCGTCTGACCAACATCCTGATAGATATGTAACATACAGGCAGCAGTAACATCAGCATCACCGTATATGTAGGTACATTGCATCGTTGGATCACCAAGTTGCACAGTATCACAGCTTCAAGGTAGCATCGCCGCTGCGAGATGATGATGGCATCAGGAACGGCATCAACATCAACATCTCTCTCTCCCCCTCTGCCTCTAACTCGAGCACCTGCGTCCGAGAGGGTGGGTAAGAAACACGACAGCTGCGAAGAAACGAAACACCCCTGGCGCGCTGAAGCGTACAGTAAGAGAAAAGAGGGCTGTAAGACGCAAAAGAAACAAGAGGTGCAGCAATATGAGAGAGAGAGAGAGAGAGCTGATGGAGGGGAAGAAGATCGAGCTTGTTGTGTTCCGCTTTTTTCTGCTTGTGTGACAAAGGCCAGCCCTCCGCCCTTTGCGGTTACGGAAAACGCATCGCAGGCGTAGAATGGCGGAGAGAAAAAAGAAGCACCACTTTCGGCGTGCAGCAGAGATGAGATTTGGCCAGCTGCAAGAGAGGTCGCATCACATCGGGTGCAGCGTGTTGCTTGTGGCACTACTGTAGGCGTGGCCGTGAGTGGCGCCTTTTCTTTTTATTCTGCTGCCTGTCCTATCATCTGCGGTCTGGTGGCCCATCCGCTCGGAGCGCCGAGATTGGTTTTGTTACAGGTGGTTTTTTTTCTTGGTGGTGGTGGTGGTGGTGGTGGTGGTGGTGATGATGATGGTTTCTTTGCGTTTTCTCGAGTCTTTCTTCTTTTGATGCAATTGTGGCTGTGACGCAGGGTTCATGGCGAGGGGGGGGGGGGGGGAGGGGCGTTGCGAGACCCTGCAATGACGACGATGACGATGATGCCCATTCTCTCTCTCCCTCCCACTTTCACTTGTCTGCTTGTCTGCATGTATATCAAATCGATGGCATCTCCGTGATGGCGATGATGATGATGATGATGATGATGGCGATGGCGATAGTACCAATATTCGACCTTTCACACAATGTAAGCAGCTGGTCCCGATGCCTCCACGGGTTCTGACCATCATGTAACCCCAAACCTCCCATATCGAGTCCAACCAGCCGCTGCACTGTCTGTACAGTATACGATACGCACGAGGTCACCCAAGAAAGTTTCTTCTCCTTCTTCGGTCTCCTCCCAGCTCCCAGATCGGCGAGCAAAAGCGACAATTTCGACGTATCAACAGCGTTTCCCGCCGCAATGCCCTGCCTGACTCGCCGAAGACGCTGCAGGCCATGGAGCCAAGCTGCAGCCGCCCTTCAGCCCATCGTCGGCACGCCCGTGGCCTCGAATCTCTTTTCGGTCCAGTCCCCCCAATCCCCCAATCCCATCTCTCCGCATCCAACCTATCAACACCCGCCATCCCACGCATCGTTTTCTCTAGTGCAATCCTTTTTAGCTTCCAAGTGCTGACCCCCCGTCGCCGGACCCCACGCGCTCAAACTCCAATCACACTGGAACGTCAAAAACCCCTAGACAGATGCCGCCGCCTGTGGAGCGATGGGAGGGGCGCCGGATATCGATGGATGGCTCCCCGGGGCTGTACCTGAGCCTGCCCTGGCCAGTGCGCGCTGTTTGAGGGCAGAAAAACCGCCGCCACGGAGCTGTTTTGGAGTGGTTGATGGTGGACTGGGAAAATACGAGCACAGGCCATGGATAGAGTGCTGACGGGACGTGGTAATATTGGTTATTGTATCCATGCGACGAGCAGCTGGAGACAGGCATTGGAGCTGCAGCTGCAACAGAACATGGAAGGGGAAACCGAAGACCTGGAAGCAATGGAAAGCGAAAAAAAAAATTAGATTGCTTGCCTTGTACGATGCTAGCACCGCCGCCGTTGGAGCAATTGCTGTGCGTGATATCCGTGGATGGCAAATGACGAGCACGATACGATGCTCTCCCGGCTTATGTTATGTTAGTTCCCCCTTACATGGCATCCACCCAATCCATAATGATCCATCCTTTGGATTGAAACATCAACGCATCACTCATCGGGGCCCCCTTGTGCTCGTACATACACACCTCCCGCCTTTTCGCAAACCCCCCAACTGGCAACCCCCAGCTCTGCTCCAGACAGATTACATGTATCCAGCAATTGACCTCGAATCATCCAGTCCTCAAGCCGTTGGATGCAAGCAAATTTGCCCCCTTTCCCTCTCATCTTACTGTACAAAACATGCAGTTCCTTATGGAGCTTTGCCGGGGAGACTCGAGGTCAGCATTTGTGCACCACAGTGTCCGGCCGGCCCCATGAAGCTGTACCGAACCCAACGTCGACGTACTGTGCAAGTGGAGGAGCAAGCCATCCACGATCCGAGCCAAGGAATGGAACTGACACGACCTGGAAGCTTCCATTCAAGCCATGGGCCCCCTTCTAGCCCGCCACATCTCTCTCTCCGCAGTCTATCAACGTCAAACGATAACCTTACCAGTAATAGTTACTATAAGAATAGAGATATGGTAGTAGATATTAGAAGAATAAAGATATAGTAGTAGATATTAGAAGAATAAAGATATAGTAGTAGATACTAAAAGAATAGAGATATAAACGCCAAAACAAATCCCTAGTTGTGGCGTGCTAGGCCTAATACCTAATAGCTGACAACCCGTCACAGTTCCACCTGTTTTTGACTTCACTTCAAAGTCAAGCCCTCGGCTGCATTTCTGTCAAAATCAACGTTGATCTAAGCCACCGCTCAGTCAGCAAGCAAGCGTTCTTGTTTCTCAGCAGCGAATCCCTCATCCCCAAAAGGTCCCCGTCAGCAAATGCCCATCCTCGGAACAAAAAACCCAGCCCTACCCGCACCGGTGGGCTCGTCTTACTCTCAAACTAGCCCCGAGTTGCTGCCACCCTCCCCCTTCTTGGTTGCAGTGCCACCATGACTCCGTACTCCGTTGCTTTGTCTCTTTCGTGCCCCATGTGCTACCACTAAGCCGCCGCTCTGCTGCCCTCCCCCCCCTATGCTGATCGTACGAGTACTCGCCAGGCAACTTGTTCCGCCCGTCAGTTCAGTCGGTGGGCAGTATAGATAGGGCTGGCAGGGGGAAACCCCATCCCCCCCCCCCCCTCTTCCTGGGTACAGCTCGCGGGAGGTTTACTTCCTGTAGCTGTGCTTGCTTCCGGTGCTTCGTACTTTTCGTATCCCCCGACGAGATGCCCCATCCCAAAACAGCAAAAGCCCGTACCTGTACCTCCAGTTGTCCGGATCATCGTCAGATTCAAAGTCCCGGCCGCGGGTGCTTGGTATGCCATGGGGGAGTTGGGCTTCTCGCTTCTCCCTGCCCGCCTCTGAACCACGACAGCTCCCCGGTGTGCTACTAACCTCCCTACCTTGGTCCCCGAAAATAAAAGAAAAGACAAAATACACGAGATACGAGCTCTTGCTTTCGTCAATCACCTCGGGCTTTGACATCGGCCGATGCGGAGATACTCTTTTCACCGTGATGCCACTTGAAAGCATCGGCCAACTTGCGGGCGCCAAGGGGTCCTCCCATGCCTATGTACAGGCAAGTATGCACATATACCTGCTCGCACTCTGGTTACATGCAAACGAGATCTGCCCCTCCGGCCCCGGAAACATCTTTTTTTCTTCTCAGCTTCGTCGCTTAGGGCGCCAATGACGACGGGGGGAGACTTTCTCGCCTGTCACTGAGACAGACAGACCGCACATGACTGCCTTCGCTGCCAATGTCAACCTGAACCGACCCCCCCTTTTCGGACCTGTCATCTGTCTGAACCTGAGCTCAGGCAGAGACATGAAAGGACACAACCAGGGGGGGACAAGGAAATTGAAGATCACAGTTCAGAAAAGTCAGGGTCCACCCCGACAGCCATGTTCGGCACATCTTAAGCTTTTTCAAGGGTATCGGAGCGGCGTCTTGGTTTGTTGTTCGTCTCCATGGCATTGAATTTGAAATTCGCTGCTCCAACACCGGCCCAGGCATGTTGCCCGTCATACCTCCTCGGGGCAATTGGCCGGGAGTCACATAGGTCAGCTGGCAGGGGAAACGCCAGGTCGGCGCCCCTGCTTTTGTTTTGTCCCAGCCCACTTACACGGGGCGTCTTGTCACATTTTCCAAACTGTTGCGACGGCGTTCTCGATTCGCAATCAAACCAGAGTCTCGCAACTGTCCACTGGCGCGATCTGGCAAGTGCGAGGACGTGATGGTGTACAGGTAATATACAGTGCCGTGGCTGCTTGGGTACGGACGAGTGCCCGATTTGCATCTTTTTGTCTCGCCGCCCATCTCCGTGTGCGTCAGCGAGCGGCAGCCCCGTCGCATGAACGCAAGATTGCTTCCTCCTGCTGGTCTTTTGCCCATTTTCCAAAGCTCCGAGCAACTTCTGGGCCTCGGTCGACATGGCATTGGCGTCAAGCTTCGTCAGGATAGGATCCAATATGTCCGACAAAGGGCCTTTGGGTCGATTGTGAAAGCCGCAAATGGGCTTGCTGGCCAGTCCTGCCGGGGCCACGAGTGAGGCGTTCGAATGAGAAGGCATTCCTACAACCCTGAAGCTGAAAAAAACTCTCCACAGCCCCCTCCCCCGACGCTGTGATACCTCCACACTCGTCATATCTCTTCCCCCCCCTCCCCGGCCACCCCTCCATCCCGAAGGGACCATCGAAATCGACTGGCAAATCTCCAATCCTAGATTTCATCCCAGCAGCTGCGAATCGTCACGGCATTCGGTCCTCCTCAAAGTTTGTCAAGATCTGCCAATCCCCCTCCCCGAACAGGCGGGCAGGGGCCTCGGGGCAAGCGTAACGTTGTGCCCTGGCGCTCCCTTTGGCCACGAGCACAGAGTTCCAAAATTGACGACATTGGATGACCAAGGCACCTCGCTTGCCCTGCCGCGGGCTAATTGAACGGCAGCAAAGTAAGAGGCATCGTTTGGACTTGTCGCCCAACAACTAAACACCAAAAACAAGGCCTCTCTCGCCGGTTTCCCATCAACAGGGGTACCCCTGATCGATGTGACTACCCTTGTTCGATTCCATATGCAACTCACTCTTTCTGGACCAATTACTAGCTACAAGGCGATCGGGGCTTTCCTAGTACATACAGGTATAATCACACGCCCCCTCCTGCCTACGCCAGAAGCCCATGTGCCAACCCCCATCCCACCATCCCATGTACGAGTAATTCACCTGTTGTTGGTCCATCTCTTTTTCACGTACAGCACAGGTGATATCGACCAGGTCTTTTGTGCCCTTCGGGAGCAGACCACGATTGCTATCCGACCTATGCTGGCACCGCTCTACTAACTGCTACCAGGTACATGTACTAGGCTTCAATGCCAGCGTCCCGGGTCGCCGTCCTCAACCGACATGGGCCATGTCACCGTCGCTTGCCCACGGCTGCTCGGCCTCGGTGCATCAAGTGAGATACCTAACATTGACCCAAAGGGCCGCTGGTTTCCCCCTTTCCCAGCACGCAATCTCACTGCTGTATGTACGGTGCCGGTACCCTCGGGGCATTCATTGGGGGGTGATATTTCCGGTGCTTGCTCGTCCGTTGCGGCCGACGGGCTAAACGGCCCCGACAAGTTGCCTTTTGAGCAAAACAAAACACTAACAAGACGAGGCACGGCGAGGCAAGGCAAGGCAAAACGAGGCAAGAATACGACACAAAGCAGGCCCATTGTTGAGACCCTAGCGTTGCGGTGCGATACGCACACGTACAGGCACACGCACTTTGCTCACCGTGCTGTCTCGACCCAAGCAGTGTCCTGGCCCATCAACCGACATGCACCTCTTCCCATGCCGTTGGCCCTCTGTCTGTCAGTCTATCTGTCAGTCCTGGAAGGAATCGTATGTCTCGCAACGCTGGTGAGATGGAGGTGCCCCCCCCGAAACCGCCCCGCGAGCGCCTCAGCCATTCATCCCATCTTTCTGTTTCACCTCTTCATCGTCCTTCTCAAACACAGGCTCCCACTGTTTCGGATTTCCTCCGTGTCTGGCGCCCATTGAAGCCTCTTTAGGGGGGGAACCATGAAGCCACGTACTTTGGGGGGGAACCAATCTGCCTTTTTTTTTTCCTCTTCTGGCGTCCCATGGCTGGTGAATCTGCCTCCTCAGCTCCTCAAGACCCAATCGTGAGTATCCCGGTCGAGCGTGACAATCCATCGAAGCAGGGCATGCCTGAGCCCACACACAACATTGAAGGCACAGTGTTTGCAGCCCCCAATCCGCCGAGAGCAAGCGTCTGGCCTGCTGCCTGGGCTCGAGTGTTTGAGATTCGCAACAGCATCTCTCACAGGCTGCTTCGTAACCGACATACATACATGTACATGACATGTCCACTCCAGCATCATCACCGTGCTTGTCATGCCCGGCCTCCCACCTCGTCTCGTCTCGTCTCGTCTCATCTTACCGTATTTCGACTGCTCTGATGCGCCAGGCCACCGCACCGCACCGGTCAAGTCATGGCCATGCATCACATCATACCGAGTGTCGTAGTAGGTACGCCTGCATCCCACCCTTGAACCCTGGCCATGCTGGTCCTTTCTCAACCATCTGGCTGGCTCCTCTCCTACTAGGCCATTTTCTCCAACCTCAGCTGAACACCGCAAAAGAAGAGGAGAATAACATCTGCCACGCCCCTCCTTCATGTACTCGTACGTGCAGTTTCCTACCCAATCCCCGCCTCCTATAGGCTCATGAGGAGGTACCATCTCGATCGAAACTACAGAGTACCGTCTTTTGCTTGCTGTCTCCCTCTCTATCTTCACATGCCACCGCTACGAGATGCATTGCTAGCACCAGACTCGTGCACAAGGCGTCGAGTACTCGTACGAAGTATACACACGGCGCTTATTCGATTCGCGCTTCCCTCCACCCCCCCCTTCCCCCCCCTCGCTCACTTCCATACTCTCTCTCTCTCTCTCTCTCTCTCTCTCTTTGTGTCGCCTATATCCTCAACTCTCACATCTCAGATTTAGATTGTAGCCGCGTGCAGTCGTGCAGTAGCCATTTTTTTCCCGCCTCTTTTTCTTTCCCACCTCCATCTCTTGTTTTACACAGCCCTCCTTTTTTTTGCCTTAAATCTTTCCCCATTCCCAAAGCTACCCCCAAAACGCGGCCACCCTTCACTCCATGCCAATATGGAGAACGCCGGCTCATGCAGCGAATGTCACTCGCTCGCTGCAAGGTAACCAGCAATCAACCAACAACCCATATGCAGCAATTTTCTTTCCTCTGCCTCTCCCTTATAGCTTGCCTCCTTCCCGTTTCGTCGTCCGGCAAGTGGGATTGCTGGGTGGTATTTTCTATCTTTATACCACACCACTCAAGTAGTAGCGATACCCGACAAAGAATGAAACCCAAGCATTTTCTTCTAGAAGGACAAGCAAAAAAAAAAAAAAAAAAAAAAAAGACTAGATACTCTGCACTGCCCATTTCGGACGGAATCTAAAAAAAGGAATTCGACGGAATATACGGCAGTACGAGCACGACAGTACATGCAAGGCAACTACATGTGCCTAGTAACATTGATGTTATCTGCCGTATCCAGTTTTCGTTTTCTTTTTTAAAACATTCTTGGGTAACACTCAACCCACCCTCTCTCTCTCTCTGCCTTTTGTGCATCTTGCCGTCCCTCCACGTGGTATCAGCCTCTAGGCCTGGGTCACAAAATACAACCATACTCCGACTTGCCCAGTTGAGGCGGGAAAGGGGCCAAAGAAAAGAAGAAGAAAGAAAAGGCACAAATCATCGGATGTCTCAGTCGGCGGCCCGGCTGCATCATCCAGGTTTTTATTCTAGGCACAGCCGTGTTTTTTTTTTCTTGCCCGCCCTTCTCCCTGCATTGAAACCTACTATACTAACCTTGTGTACTTACTGTACCGTGCATGTAAGCGTCCTCTATTCAACTCGCCTTTTTGCCTTTTTTGATATCATCCCGTTTTGCCCTTTTCACTCAAACAACGCCAATTTCCATTCGCCCAGTCATACAACACGGCTGAATGGAACCAGACGCAATATGGTACTGTACATCCACACACCAATAACAATAATACACACTGCAATGCAATAAAAAAAAACAAAAAACAGATACTATCCCATCCCAAAACAGGTAACCTTTGCTAAAACACAAGCGCCCACACCCTCACCCCTTTTTCCCCTTCTGCCGGCTTCCGTCGGGAACTCTTGTCGCCTTTTTCCCTTTGCCTACTTTTGTCCTTAGTTCTTTTCGCTCCTTTTTTTTTAGTGCTCCAGCCGTTTCTTGCCCCTTGACTTTTGTTGTTTCCGCCAACACTTCCCGTGCCTTAGGGGGGGAAACAACACCAGCGAAAAGGTCCAAATAGTGAGGGGCTCACGTCAAATGTCTCACCCCCGAAGAGAGAAAGCGGAAGAAAAAGGCGTCCAAAGTAAAAAAAGACAAGCCTCTCTAGGCCCAAGCAAGGCCCAAGCAAGGCAGCCCGCGTGCTGCTGCCAAGACGGCAGGCATCAGGTTGCCTTTTTTTTTTTTTGCTTCTTTTTGCTTCTACTTTCCAGCCCAGCTCTTTAGTATCTTCCTCCTACTATACGCATACGAGTAGTACAAAGGTATCGTCACTTCGCGGGCTGTGCGTGTCCATCGTGGTACATGTACCTGGTGGAATTCGGTCTGGCGTCTAATTTTCTCGTGTTATCAGTGACACACAGTGACGGCGCTTATCCCACAGGCATCAACCAAGACTTGACTGCGCCTCAAGCCTCAAGCACAGCTGCTTCCCACCGGCTCTTCATTACTTAGACGCACAAGACACAGCATATTATTTTATCCAAAGTACAGTCAATCCGGCCCGATCAATGCCCCTCGTACGACCATCATCCTTGCAGCATCAAGCTAAATGTACTGCCCCGTCCGATGCTTCATCGCTTCTTCGCTATCAGCCTCCCTTGTACGCTTTGTGCGGCTGAACCACTGCCAACTTTATCTCAACATCTGGGAAAAGACATGGGAACACTCGCAGCCTGATGGCTGGGCACCGCCTCCAGTCCTCCTCTTGTTTACACTGCCCCTTGGTTCATATTCACCATCTCGGTATCGTCGTCATCTCGCACTTCAGTTGCCTCTATCTTACAGTTACTGCAGCGCTGGTGTTGGCACTCGCCCTCCTGGCAAGAACTACTCGTGTGATAGGTTTCCAGATGGCCACAGCGACACTGCTCATCACGTTAGATGCACAAACTTGCCGGTAGAATTAGCTCATCATGACTTACACAGTTCCAGTTCCAACTAATGTTGGTTCTCTTGGATGGACGCGAGCTCACATCCTCTGTAGCCTTCCGCTTCTTGCCGGCACTGGATGAGCCCTCTGCCGGTTTGCCTTTGGGTTCCCACTCTGCCAGCTTATCTTCAAGGTAGCGCCACTGGCGCATGGTTTTCCTCTCCAGCCCGTCTTTACCAAACAAGTGGCTATCAATGTGGTCGCACCTCTTGGTCCAGGAGTTGACAACCTCTCCTTTGATCTCAACGAATTTATCACAGAAACCGCACCAGAAGCGTGGATCGCAGTGTCGACCTAGTCTGCAGTCCTCCTGCCGTTTCTCAATCTCTTGGCTGTCTTGTACATTGTGATGATCCATGAGATGCGATTTGAATAGCTCTCGACGAGGCACCACTATGTCACAGCCCGGAACATTGCAGTTCCAGGATTCGAGCTGGAAATGCTGACTGCTCTCATGTCTTTTCCAGTCATTCTTGCTGCCAAACTTCTTGCCACACGTTTTGTAGGTACACCCATAGGGCTTCTCATGCCGTTTCATATGTTTTCTAAAATTCGTATGAGCTGCGCGTCCATGGAATCAATAATAAACAGGGGGGTTACCTAAGTTCGCAATTTCGAGAAAATGCTTTCCCACACGCCTTACAGAGTATTTCTGCCTTCTGGTGCTCACCCGGGTCACTCGAATCCTCATTCCCGCTTGCTGGTTGATCCTCAGGCTTTAGGGCCTGCTCTAGTAGATTCTTGGGGATGTTTCTGAGAAACGAGAGAATGTCCCTCGTCGGAGCGTTTTTGAAAAGAGGGAGCAGCTCCTTACATGATTCCAAAGTGGGTGCGTCGGCTGGCGCCGCTGCGGATGCTTCAAGGACCTGATCAGGCATCTTTGTTGCCATCGGGGAATCGGGGATATCATCTTGAGGACTGTCAACCTTGAGCTGAACTGATGCGGCGGGTGAAGCAATTTCGAGCATCAATGGTTCTTGGCGATCGAGTATTTCTTCGTCCCCAATGATATCATCTCCTTCATGATCAAATGTTTCTGGTATTACTTCATCGCGAGGCAGCATAGCTTCGGACTCTCCAGGAGAGCCTTCATCAGCACATGTCAAATCAACGATCGGATGGCTGGCAAGAGTTTCAGAGCCAGGGACTGAGGACATCGTCAGGGCATCTAGAATACCTGGCCGCATCAGCGGCGGTCTATCCCCGCTTGTCAGACACGTCTGGGTTAGTGGCAAGTCACTTTGCTTTGAGGATTCGTTTTGTACCTGACCCGAGGCAGTTGTTGAAACTTGGTCGCCCCGCAAGTCAGGAGAATCCTGCAGTTGCGGCGGTCGGGGCTCCGGGTCAACATCAGCGATGGAGGATCCAACGCCTCGAAGCGCGTGCGCCTCTGTTGCTTCCGATCTATTTGGAACGTCTTAGTTGACCAGTCTGCACCCACTGCAGCTTGGGATATGTGCACATACTGGAAGTGGTAACCCTTGAGGTCATCGTCAAGCTGTAAGTTATGGTCATGAGATAAATGAGCCCGAATGTCATCGGCTCTTGGCCATGTCTTCCCTTTTGCTTGGGGGCACGACTGGTGAGGGCACGTATATAAAAGAGGAGCATCTTGCAGCTGCATCGGTCGATGTCCGGGGTTTACATGAGCAGTTGATCGTGCCTTGTCCTGGATTCTAGGTGCCTTTGTGGTATCCGGTCTGTTTAAAAAGGCTTTAGTATGCAACCTGCATCAGATATAGTGATATAGATCTACAAAAGAAAAAAAATAGCACGTACTTGTGGCGGTATTCTCCAAGATCACTGTCTGCTTTGAGAGTTATGTTATGAGAACGGGCCAGATGACTCCGGAAATTGTCGGCTCTTGGCCACAGCTTTTCCTTCTTTCGAGAACAGCTGCCATGGCGGCAGATGTATATAGGGTCGTTGTCATTGTGCTCGCGATGGACTGTTTTCTTGTGTCTGGCTAGGTCGTTGGGCGTGCTGAATCCCTGTTTAGCCTTGGAACAAGATTCGTAGGTGCATTTGTACGGCTTGATATGCCTGGCGCTGTGCTTCCTTCGTTTTATTAGCAACTCGACACAGCCATCGTTTCTTCCTCTATATGAGACATACTTGAGCTCTGATTTCGTCTTGCAAGCGGCACCACAGTGTTCACATCGGAATTCTACAGGGGAAGCTTGATGGTGCTGCATTTGAGGTGGCGTGTACATCGGTACGACGGGGTTGATGTTCAAGTCGCCAATCATCTGCTCCGCCGCAGTCTCTAGGTAGACGTTTTCCGTACACCGGTCATTCCCCGCGACGCTCTCAGCGAAGCTATATGTCGAGCGAGAACCTCCATAACCAGAGTCGTCTGGAGCAGTGCCGCACTCAGAGGGCAAGCCAGTGCTCCTGTAGTCATGAAAGCTGCGCGCTCCGCTATTATAAGCAGACGGACGAGATGAGGAATTTAGCGTGTCCGCCGGCTGGATGATGTTTTGGGGAACCCAGGGGCCATCTGTGTTATAGAATTGGTAGAGGTTGTATGGCTCTGAGAACCGCGGGCTATCCTGAGAGTTGGAGCTGTGGAATTGAGAATCCCCAGGTACTCGATTCATGTTGGGCTAGAGACTGTCTGTCTATCCTGGTGGTCGCGCACAGCCTATCTGAGTAGCGTAGGCCTCCTGGTGCCAGGGCAAGCTCGGTGGGAATAGAGACGAGTTATAGTCTCAGCAGTGGATATAGACGAAAGCCCAGCACGGGTCCTGCGCCGCGTTGTTGGGCGACTCGGCCAATATCGTCCGTCCGTTGGAAAAGAAACGGCGGGGTTAGCAGAGACAGTGCGACAGCCAGAGGGGGCAGAGGATCATCGGGAGTCAAAGTCGGTCTGCAGACACTCCTGGGCTCGATGATTGGGGCAGGACGTAACACCGACTAACAGGTGGGAGCAGAGACGAGGGCGAGAAATGGCGTCGAGGCACACACCCGTCCGGGCTGGGCAGCATTCACGAGCAGAAGGGCGCCGGGTCGAGGCGAGCAACCGCCCGGGCTTGTGCTGTGTTGAGCTGTGCTGTGCTGAGCTGTAAATTCAGGCAAAGAAATGCCAGCGTTGAGAAACGAGGCAACCAGACGCAGCGGCAAGGCAACCGGCCCTAAGCAGTAGTAGGTGACGGCACAGCAAGCAAAGGCCCGTCAGTTCGACGTCCGCGATGGAAAAAGATGGCGCTCGAGGCCGGTAATTGGCCGCCCGGTGGCTGTCGGTCAAGCCGGATCTCTTTCCCGCTGCTTGTCGTGCCGGATTCGACCAATACTGCTGCCGCGGTTGCTGGGGATTCAGATCCAGGGGTTACTGTGCATGATGAGGCCGGTGGTGGTGATGACAATGGGATTTCCGACTCGTCTCGCCTCACTTTCGACTGTACGTACCAGACTCTTTCTGCACCTGCTCGGTCAGACGCAAGACGCAAGACGCAAGCGCAGGGGCTCTTGCCGTCGCGATTAGTCCAATCAGATCGGCGCGCGACGGCCCAAGAACCGCAGCTTTTTGCTTGAACAACAAGGCAACCGCGACTAGCAAAAAAGGCGTCCGGACCAAGGCAGGTGTCCCTCGCAAGGCAACCAGGTAGAATGTCACGAGGCGCGACCCAAGACCGAAAAGCCCAACAGTTTGTGCTGCTGCCGAGACACGACACCGGCCCCCAAATTTATTCCTGATAACGCCGTTGCAATTTTAATCTCAACGCCAGTTTGCTCTCCTCATCCTCATCCTCAAGTCTTGCAGTTCCGGGGTTCCTTCTTTTGCGACTCTTGCCGACTCCATGTCCTTCACCCGCAAATTTCGCACAGTCGGGGCCGAAGCCGGCTGTCGCAAGCTGGTGGCATGTCGTGCAGGTGTCATCCATTGCTAGCACAGCCATGATTCCACGGCCCGTGTCGCATCTCACGGCAAATCCCACTCTGCTCGTATGTGCCGGCCCAATGAACACTGCCATCGGTCTAGCATCGCTTGTCGCACGTCCACGTCGCCTGTTTGATGAGTTTGCAGCTGCATGGATTTCGTGGCCTTATTGTCGCCTGTTGTCGCATAAGCTGAGGCATCGCGCCCCGGTTTTCCTCAAAAGGCAAATGTTTGCCTTTCCCCCCCCTTCCCTGCATTTGAGAGCCGGTCATGGGCGAAATAGCCGGCTGCTTTGGTTATCTGTGTGTGTAGATAGATGCTGTCAACTCAAGGCCTTAGAAGAGACGGGAGTAGCAGTAGGTAAGAGTGCCGTTTGCGATCTCGTAGGCGCACAGAATAGACCGACACTATTCCTTACTATTGCGTAGTAGAAACATAAGGTACTACTAGGTATAATGCCTATCCGGGAGGTATTGATACGATTAACAGAATAAGCTTCCTATCAAGGCTAAATGTCAAGCTCCAGCTTTCTTTGGCTTTTTCAATGTAGGTAAGCAAGAACTTAACGACAAACGTTTCTATTGCCTTTTAACGCAGCGCGAGTGAGCTGTGATAGCAAAGGCCAGGCATGAGGCTCAAAAGATATAAAGAGCTTAAGATTTCTTTAATAAGCACTTGCTTTCCTACAAAATAAAAGCTTTACGACGTTAATATGATCTTTTAAAGAGGCATAAGCGAGAGTTGTGCGGCTTCTATGATCGGTTCGATCAATGTAAGAGGAGAGGTCAATATAGAAGCATCAGGTGTTGTGAGGCTACAGTATTATAGAGAAGTGACGTTCCTTTGCTTTCCTTTCCTTTGATTTAAGATTTAGTAATTTGTTGGCATTTAAACTGGATTCTGGGAGAAAGATCTTATTATACCTTCCTATATTAAGAGTCCTTGTATTGTTCCCATGAAAATCCCATTAGTTTCATCGATATTACTACAAAGTAGTGCTCTTAAAGAGGGAACTATCTGTATGTAATATCAAGACGTATTTCCACTGCAGATGAGGTTTATGTATTAGTCGCAAAAATGCGGTAGAGGGGCAGCGCATTCGAATCAGACATTTAGTAATAATCCATATACTAACACACTAGCACTTGGATAATCAATATCATTTGAACAGGAACTCAACACTATATTTATAGCTAGCAAAAGAGAAGCTTATGGACAGCATTAGATAAACAGTAGTAAGTGGATAGATGAGTGTGTGTTAAGATATAGTAATATTAATTTATAGCCATGAGTAACTAATATATATTAAATCACAACGTAGGTAACTAATAAATGGGTTTCAAAACATGAATTATATTGGGATACTAAAGAGGTCTTAACAAAATACTATTTCAATACTATATATTGTTAATAAATTAGTTCATATATATATATTCTCTAGGATAATTTAAGTCTGCTATGTATATAGCAAGCTCCTTTGGAATGCGAATGAATTCATGCTACTTATTAAAGAGGATAAAGAAATTATACTCACATTCTGAACTGAATTTTAGGTTTATTTATTTTGTAATTTATATTCTTTTACAACGTTCAAGTTAAGGAAGCAATCTTCAATTGTAGCTCTGATGAAAGTATCTTTATTTCTGAAATTTTCCTTGCTGTGTAAGGGAGAATAATAAGCTATTGCACCTTACCTAGTGTGTATATAGTTGTTCAACGCCAAGATTCAACTCGTTAGGTACCAGGACTGCACATATGCAAATACCCAAAACTCACAGTGCCTTGAATATAACTATATTAGTAGAATATAAAAAATATATTAAACTTCACATCAACCTCTACTTCTGAATTGGTCATAAATCCATTGAGAAGGGCTGGTTGGGCAACTAGTAAACGAATGTTTAAGAGTGTCAGTCTTCCCTTCAATTGGTCCGCATACAGCGAGTTGCACAAATTCAGCTTAAAAGCACTATAAGAAATATGCAAAGCTCGCATCGCATATTAAGTTCTGGCGGGGATTCTTTCACAGTCCCGGTTGGTCGCGGAAGGATGCCGGCTGCAACAAGATGGGGGCCAAAAAGAAGATGAAAGAAAAAAAATCCTGTTTTTTTATGAAATTGTTTCAGGCTTCTCAACTCCTCAAGGACCCTCTACCAGGAAGTTGAAATGAAACTTCCCAGGGCCCGTTGTGAAGTCGGTCATTTGTGCTCCAAAAGACCAGCACAAGGGTGGATTGGACCATGGGTTCGTCGCCAAGCCGGGATTTACGCCCGAAAACCATATCACTAATATGCTTCATTCGGGCAAGATTCCATCACAAACACTCGCAGCGGCTTGAGGCATTATGAGTTCAAGTCACATACCGCAGCTATAATACGGAGTATGCCCACTTGGCCTTGTTTGTCTCTCTTTAGCGAATCCGGGTACCCGGAAACTGCTCCCATGACCCTAACGAGAAGCAAAGACAACAAGTCGAGCCGTAAACCAACCCCGCCCGGTTGGCCTCAAACCCTTGCTGTTTAACGCAAAAGGCGTTGATAATGGAATTTGTTGGTTTCCTCAGACGGGCACCGTAAGCGCCTGTACGGGACTGTTTTACCCCCCCTTGTCTTGCCAGCTTTGCATTACCCTCCACTTGCCAGGCGAGCCATGATTCGCCGCTGAAAG
Organism: Trichoderma aggressivum f. europaeum; assembly: GCF_033847375.1. Lineage (NCBI taxonomy): Eukaryota > Fungi > Ascomycota > Sordariomycetes > Hypocreales > Hypocreaceae > Trichoderma > Trichoderma aggressivum. The sequence continues at coordinate 448,344 of NW_026946380.1, forward strand.
ATCGCGGGCATGGGGGGACGTGGTTCACGGAGGTAACACACCCCAGCCAGGAGGGAGTGTGTTTGCGGAGATGATGGGACGTACAAGAAGAGGGAACAAACATTTGTCTGTACACGCCCGAGAAGGACAAATAGTTAGGCCGTGTTTACTCTTTCCCTCTTTTCTTTTCGTTTTTTCGGATTTGATATGGGAGTGGGTTGTTCAGCGCTCGACGTCAGGGCGTGTGATTGTTAAATGCGCGTTTCAGCTCGCTGACCAAACAAAACGAGAGAGGTTGGGGAGCTGAAAACCCTCCAGGCTCCATGTCCCTCTAAGAGGGCGCACGGCGGCGTGATGTTGTGATAGCACCACCCACCCTGAGATCTGAGATCATCTTCCCCCCTCCTTCTACTTGGTAGATGACTGTTCAACCAACGTTCCGTGTAACTCGCATTGCTACTTTAGGGAAAGCAATCCACTGGGAGAATCTAGATTCGACAACAACCGTGGCACAGAACGGAGCACATATATGTGACATATCATTCTCCCCCCCAGAGATGGTCTCTAGGGGGGCAGCCACACAATGTTACGACATCCGTGCCCGCATGTGCGATGCTCTCATATGATGCTATGGCGTCTGCCTCCTTGCGTCCACCTCATGCACCTGTGTTTCTATGTTGGTTGGACTGTGTAGGGAGAACTCATAGAAGTAGCCATCATGGAGATGCTTGCCACTCGGTAGCGAACCCTCATCAATCTAACAGGGCCATCGGTAGCCTCTGCATGTACGGTTCACACATAAAAAGCTTCCCGAAGCCCCCGTTCCTCCTACCGGGGTAGACTTTTATCTCCGTTACTCTCACAGGTCGAAGCTCCATTAGCGGATTCGCAACGAATACCATTTTCATCCAGATAAGATCTCGTTCGAATCTTGTGGTAAGGATTCCGATACGAAGCAACCAACCCATGATGCTGTAGCATTGCTAATGGAGTCTTGGTCGTGGATTTATCAGCTTACACCCTCGAATCGTTGCCCATAATGTGCGACTGGGAGGAATTCCTCTTCACCTGCAATCACTCCCAAGTCAGGCTCAAGTCCTACTGCCACTTTGCGCGCAACGATCCCAACCATGGGTGCCTTGGAGTCAAGGTGCTCCGCAGCTCATGGCGACAGGCGGTGCCGTGCGATGAGTGCCTCGTCAAGGGCTCTTCCGTGGGCGTATCACACCGGGGTGTTCAATGAGTGAAGGATATTGTGTCGTGGATTCGGATAACAGGGGTCGGACGGGCGACGACGGACACCGCAAGCTGGGGAGGGGGGGCTTGGTGATGGGCCTGAGGGAGTGCACATAAACCTGTTTTTTTTATTTCGAGGCATGGCTGTCGAAGCATGGTTGGATGCAAAGGGTTTGCGGCTGATGGCGGGCCTAGATGGAAAAAGAAAAGAAAGGAAAAATCGGCCAGGTTCACGAGAGCACGGAGAGAGGGCGTCGGATAGCACCTCCACTCCTCGGAGTCGCCAACTTTTTGTTGAAGTCACGCCTACCGCAGCAATGGAATAAGTTACGACGCACCGAATGAAACATCGCCGCTTGTAGTGTCCGCATTCAGCCATAATATGTAATGCAGTGAGAGCGATTTGCATCACAGGCAGTAAGAGACCACGGGCGTCGTGGGGGGTGGTCGGTACGTGTACAGCACACACTTCCGGGATACACATGTGCACACACACCCATATCTCGCATCCAACTTTTGATACTAGTAGGTAGGTAGAGAGAAGACGAATACATGTACTCTATACCTACACGCCTCCCTAAATACGTACATGGTTCAAACTACAAACAGCACGAGCCGTTAGTGTATGCATACTGTAGCCATATACCACGCCCTCCCCGTCAAACGAGACGAGATACGCCAGCATCATACCCACCGCGGCGCAACGACCAGACCGGTCGAATGAGGTAAAACATGCATATATTAGCATCGGGCTCCCCAGACTGCAGTTCCGTACCAAGACCAAGCGAGGACGGATTTGCTTTCAAGCGACGGAAGTGAAGCCGCCCAACCAAGTCGTGTTACACCCCCGTGTCACTCCAAGAGACACCTCCTTGCATCAGTAGCAATACTCTACTGGCTCAGGGAATGGTACGGCAAGGCCTACATGCTCTTGGAATGTCGTTCATCTTGATTAGCGTCAGGCATTGTCATTCAGAGTCCACCTCAGCGCCATGTACGAGTCAAGTCCCAACGTTGCTTGCTGGGAGGGGATCCTGAGATTGTTACGGTATTAATGTCCAGCAATGGAGTAGCAGTTGTTATCCAGTAAAAGGATCGGGTACATGCAGCAGGGGATTGAACTTTGAGAAAACGAGGAGAATATTCTGCCATGATCATGGCGCATGCCAAAGCATTTCAGCTCAGTATATGCCAGTATGCGCCGTGCCAAGCGCCCACGCCTCGCGTCCATGTCTACAGATCCAGCTCGAGGTGCTTATAAGTTGTTGGCACCTTCGACAACTCCCACTACGTTGTATCGCTTAGAAAAGAACGTCACCCAGTCCTCGAGAGTCCCCTTTTCCTTGTCGCTGAGGTCTTGCCAGTCTGGCCTAACATCTTCGGGCTTAGTGGATGTCTTTCCCAGTGCTCTAGAAGCATCCTTTCCAACGAAGACTGGTTTATCCTGTTAGTTCTCACATAGGTATGTGAGGCAGCCTTATGGTGGATGCGGTAAGGAAGAGACAAGATACGCACCGTGGTATGAGCCTCCAGGCTGGTACGCCTTGTTGCCAGTCACATCATAGACTATGCCCTTTGAGAGAACGTGTTAGCTGTATGTAAATACTTGTAAATACTTGGTGTTAGAGGCGTAATACGATAGACATACTTTGATCGCAACGTAGGTCTTTGCTCCATCAACTCCTGTTGGAGAACCGGGTTAGCCGAGAGCGCATGTGATGACGAGCAAGGTTGTGCTGCAGATGGAGAATTCGGCGGCAACTTCGATGTCATAAACCATGAAAAGCGTAGATGAAAACGATTCCATGGGTTTGTGACTCTCAAAGAAACATTGCGCACGTCGTTATTGAGATATTGCCGTGGATTCGGCATAGCTCTAGTACCGGCGGCCGAGGAACTGATGGCTGGGGCGCCAAGCATTCGACTTACCGTTGGCAGCAGCCAGAGCCTCGAGAGAGATGGGATCGCTCTTGGGAGGGTCCAGCTGGACGGGGACTTTGGGCTCGAATTTTCCAGACATTTTTTTTTTGCTGAGGTTCACGGGTTGAGGTGAAGGATAGAAGCTTCAAGAGTTTATGGTTATGATATTGATGATATTATATTCGGGATTCTGCCCTCTAACCCCACCTTCCTCGGCACGCCAATTGAAAGCCGGACCGCACGGACCACCAGGTGCTCTCAAGATTTCCTCTGGATGCCGTCATGTCATGGGGAAATATTTCCAGCTTCGAGCTTCGAGCCTCAGGCTTCAAGCCGCAACAACTCAACCCACCGCAGCTATTCTTTTGCATGCACAGACACTGAAGCAATGTCGATATCGGCAGTCGCCTCGCTGAGGCCCGTCCGAGGCCAATGTCTGCGCCATGCCACCACTGGCCTGCTCTCCGTCCAGGTCAAATCGCCCACTGCCACTGTCCACCTGCGGGCTGTGGTGACCCTGCGACCCCAGCAAAAACGACATCAATCGACCTCTCAAACGCCTCAAGACAAAGGTTCAGCACAGGGGAAGCCTCAGGTTACATTTCGTCAGTTTGCGGGGCGTGCGCTCGGAGTCAGCTTGCGGAACCTCGTTGTTGCGCTGAGCCCTCGAGGCATCCGGCAGTCATATCGCGAGAACCCAGGCGTAACCACGCTGAATGTTCTTCTGTACGTTTCTTACTACCAAGATGTAACACTCTGCTGTTCTAACGCTTCTCAGCCTGTTGTTCACTTTCGTCTTCTCTGCGGTTGCGATTCGAGCGTACATCAACACTTTCTACAACTCGCAGTTTAGCAGGTATCCGGAACCAGTCGCAAACACTCTACGCCGCGCCATCTACTACACCAACATCAAACCAGATCCCGAGCTTGCATTGAGGTACTACAAAAAGGCAATGGAACAATGTGCCGAGGTTGGCCTAGATCCTTTCTCCGACGAAGTGTTGGGCATCAGGATACAGGTGGCGTTCTGGCTTGAGAAGATCAACAGCCACAAGGCGGCCATTGACGTTCTCGAATCTGTTCTTGGAGACTGCCGGAGATGGATCGACGTCATGGAGCAATCTGTCAAGGACGGCAAGGTGGACAACAAAGGGCGATATGTTGGCGACGCACAAAAGACTGCTGCAGCGGATGCAGCTTCTGATGGTAATACCGGGCAAGCAGATGACGCCGCCACTCCCCCAGAGTCAAGCGAGACCTTGTGGCGCAAACGAGAAAGATTGCTTTCCAAGGCTATCTCAACAAGCGTTAAGCTCGGTGAACTATACTCCGATGAGCATGTGCTCAACCCGGACAAGTCCCATGCCCATCTGGTCTGGGCGGTCGAAACCTCACTCAAGGAATTCCGCAGACGCAAACTTGATGGGCCCAAGCCTGGAGAAGAGAAGTGGCTCAGCCCCGAAGAACTCGGCGGATCAATGGAGTCACTTGGTCGAGACTACGAGCGCCGCGATCAGTTCCAGCTTGCCATTCCCCTATTCTTCCAGGCTCTCCGCTTATGCGAGACCCCATGCCACCGAGCGGTCATTATGAACAACTTGGCGGCGGCATTTGCCCAGCAGCCTTTGTATGCCGCGGGTACAATGGAGCCATCCGAGGGCTTGAAAGAGCTTCTCGATGCCTCCATGCCCACAACTCGCAAGGAATGTCTCGAGGCGGGCCTTAACTGGGCGCAGAACGCATATGTTCATGCCAAAGACGTCCAGGGCGACGACCGGACGCCGGAGTGCGATGAGGCCTGTGCTGTTGCGCTTTGCAACTGGGGCGACATCGCAGCCATGCTAGGCAAGGCGGAGCTGGCGAGGAAAAAGTACCAACAGTGCATTGAGATGAGCGGCAAGATGCAGTTTCCCGAGGGAGTGAAGCAGGCTCAGCAGGGTCTTGCAAGACTAACGTCTACATCTCCAGTGAAGATATGAGGTGGGTTCTTGTGGCTTTGTAGACAGCGCGGGCGGAATGGTCTTGCGAAGATGAGATGGTCATTGCTGTTCTCCAAGGGGGATGAATGAATGAATTACTGTATTACTACTACACTCTGCCTCAGATATGTAATTATCATTGGTGTGACTGTGCAGCAAAATAAACTTGCATTGCAAAGTCAACCCGGGGATTTGGTTTGTGGATTACGGTTGAAACAGCTCATTGTTTGCCTGTTGTTGGTTCTCGTCTTCCAAACCCAGCATTGTGGAGTGGCTGCCTGAAAGGATCGCGTAACAGCTTCGCGGTTGTGGAATTTGTTGATTTGACAGAAAAGCTGCCTAATTCTAGTATAACGGTTGACAAGGTTATAAAAATTGATAAATACTTGGTAGGTCAAACGTGGTATCAATTGCGGAATACACAGAACATCAATCAACTCACTTGACCATCACGCCAAATAAATCAAGGCAATTTTTCATGTCAAACCCATCACAGAAACCACCTCAACTCTCTCAACCATGATTGCCTTTTCAAGCAACACCGCAAACATGTGGATGTTCTACCGCTTCTTCTTCCAAAAACTCGACCCTCTCATCATGCTCTGGAGCGGCCACGTCAACCTCCGCAACGGCTCCTTCTCCTCCTCCCTCTTCTTTAGCAGTTCGTCAACACGATACCGCGATGCCTTTGTCCTCGAGCAGATGTTTGCCCTGATGGCTACCGTAGCGGCCATGACGACGATGCTGCTGCATTACACTGACGACATCAAGGTGTGGCGCATGATTCAGGTGGTGCTCTTGATCTGGAATTTCATGTGCATGAACGATACGACTCATGCGGTGCGCTTGGCGGGGGCGTTTGAACGGGTTTCGAAGGGGGTTGATTGTATTTACTGTGTTGAGGTGTGCACGATTGTGATTATTGCACGGCTTTGCTTTCTGATGGGTGTTGGGATTTGGAGGCCGCGGATTAGGAATGGGGTGCTTTATCAGAGGTAGAGGTGGTGATGAGAATCTTTGGTGTTTATAGACTAGGTGGATGTGATTAATATCAGCGTGAGTACTAGATGTAGAAAGCTTATGAGAGTTGAGGTGCATGTTATACTAATATGGCTTTGTTAGTGTGATGAGCTTCTGGGTGTTTATGAACAGGAGGATTCAAAAGACATAGACAGTGGCCCCAGACTAAAAAGTTCAAAGTAGCTACTAGGGAGTAATCCTGACTCTTTTTGAGCTTTCAAATGCATCCATAATGCTGTCTAAAATTAGTGATAGTGACTATTAAGAGCTGAGGCTTTGAGATATGTGGAAGTTGATTGAGGGTTTGGGCTAAATAGAGTTGAAGACGTGAACCTTTTATTCGTTAGATAGGGCTCATAGCAAACAATGGGCTTGTGTATTCACTGAGTTCTTTCACCTTCTCTTTTATCGGAAACTGTTTCCAGCACAGCTTATCTTGTTCATGCCTCGCACCATGTGCAGTCAATTGGGCCATAATATCAAGTATTATCCCAGTCCAAGTTTTACAGCCGCAACAAGAAGCCGCAGCAACATCTCAATCAATGGGCTGCTGCGAATATTGTTATTATCTTCGCCAAAACGCGATTATGAGACATACTTGCACATCCTTAGCGACAAATGAATACCCCAACTTCTCCGTATTTTTACATACCTACCTCTTATATAGGGTAATATATCGTGCAATTAGATACAACAATCTGTGAGTTGTCAACAGGGAAAGGGAGGAGAACCCCTCCCAGAAGGGCCACCGAACTGTAAAACAGCACATGGAAGAATAAGGAGACAAAAGAAAGAACAACAAATAAAGGGCGAAAAAATATATTTTCTGTTTGTTCAAGTTATCCAACAGCAGATTCGGCAAAAAATGAAATCCGACGGAGACAGGATTCGAACCTGCGAGGCCGAAGCCATATGATTTCTAGTCATACCCATTAACCACTCTGGCACTCCGCCTGTGATGATTCATGACACTATTTGCGCTAAGTCACAATATGAGTGTGGACCCCGCAGAGCACGCTGCGGAATGGGATCTGCACCGCTCATGAACTTTGAGCATCTACCAGCAGGAGGAAGCACTTGATCATGTCAAATATCCAACTGAATACGGCTGAGACACGATAGATTCATCATGTTTCCAAATTTTGATTTCAATTAGTAAAGGATATGCTGGCTACTGTAGATGTCCGGGGGTCAGGCGCTGCGTAAAGGCTCCAGGGCTCTGAATTACCACAATACATTAGTAGGTATAGTAGGTATGCACATCTACCATGACCCTCCTATCTGAAGCGACCCAGCCTTCTCTATTACGAAGATAATACACAAGATGCTTCCGAGTACAGCCGTCAAATATTGACCGAGGTTGAGGCGTGCGAGATTCTACGAAGAAATTCGCATCCCAATATTGCTCGGTATCTGGGCTGTGTTGTGAAAGACGGTCGGGTAAAAAGGACTGGGCTTTAAGAGATGCCCCGTAACCCTGTCACAATTGCTTCGAGACGGGACAGATTTCAACAAAATCCATTGCCTGCTTGGAATCAAGGCGGGCGTGCGTCATTTGCGCGACTTGGACTTGTACACAACGATTTGAACCCATCAAATATCATGATGGATGGGGTTGATGCTGTCATTATAGACTTCGACTCGTGTAAGCGAGAGGGAGACGAATTGAGTTCAAAGGGAGGGACGCATGGATGGGCGCTGGAAAATGAGGACTATGCGAGGCGAGAGAATGGCATGTATAGCCTCTCGAAGATGGAAGAGACTCTTATAGAACACTAGAAAGTCAATTACTTTCTAATCTTACCGTGCCCATACATCAACCGTAACCATGCGCCTCATCAACACCGAAACCCTCACCCTCTCCGAGTTCCTCGAAACCGACATCCCCAAATACGCCATCCTCTCACACACCTGGCAAGACCAAGAAGCCACCTTTCAAGACTCTCCCGCAAACGCGGCCTCATCAAGCTCCAGAAGCTCTGCGAGCTCGCCCGCCAGGACGGCCTCCAATATGCCTGGGCCGACACCTGCTGCATCGACAAGACCGGCAGCTCCGAGCTGACCGAGGCCATCAACTCCATGTTCCGCTTCTACCTCGACGCAGACGTGTGCTACGCCTGGCTCATGGATCTCCCGCCGGACAACCGCGACATTCACCACCAGCTGCCCAAGTGTCGGCGCTTCACACGTGGTTGGACGCTGCAGGAGCTCATCGCCCCGCGGGTCCTCAAGTTCTACGACCAGACGTGGGCGTTTCGCGGCACGAAGAGCAACCTCGGACAACTCAGGCTCCATCCATCTCATCAACGACCCCATGTTCAGCACCGAATTCCTCATCACAAACAAGGGCCTCCGCATCGACTCCGGCCTCTTCCCCGTCAGCGACCGCATCTTCTTCATGGACATGAACTGCGTCGACTTCGCCCCAACCGGAACCCCATCATCATCATCATCCGCAACCTCCACCACCAACCGCCGTCACATCGGCATCCTCATCAAGCCCCACGGCGGCCGCATCTACAGCCGCGTCGAAGCCCGCCGCTTCGCCACTCCCCCCGGCGGAACCCCCCTGCACGGCATCCGCGTCTTCCTCCCCAAGCACGTCACCCCAAGCCGCTCGCTCTACCTCGAGACCCTCTTCAGCTACTCCTTCGTCTTCCGGAGGGGCGTCAACCCGCCTACCTAGGCCTTTCTCTTCACGCCCCTCTCCTGCGTCCCCGAGACGGAGTGGGACACGCGCCAACACATGTTCTAGACTCGTGGCAGAGAGGACTTTGCTGCTTACACGCATTTCAGACCTGACCCCAGCTTCACAAATTGCAGCGACTTCGTATTAGCTTCCGGAGGTGTAAAGGAGGAAGGAAAGCCGTGGATCGGCGTTGCGCTCCCTGACGACTTGAATATTTCTGCTCATCTAGGAGATGCCAACAAAGTGGGTAGTGCCGTGCGGAAAAAGAGACACACGACCGTCAAAGTTCGGTATGACGAAGACTTGCGAAGAACGTATTATGTGCATGCTTCATGGAAGACGGCTAGAGTGGGCGTCGATGTTGTGCACTTCATCGACCTGAGCTGCACTGCCGAGAGAGTTCCGAGGGCCAGAGGGAATTCCAGTGCGTAGCGGAACAACCCTTCAAACTCATTGAATACTAGAAAATAGGGGCAGCGCTGTAAGCATCAAACATCAATTGCCCCAGATCACGCCCATTTCATGACGAATTGGAAATATCCGGCCATACATTCACCGTCTGTCTGAGCCCCAAAGAACTAAATCACAGGAGGGCTGTCATTGATCACCGACCCAAACTCCAAAACTCCATGCTCATTTCATGCCAAAATGCCCCCCTTTTGCTCTTGTCGTTAGAGTCATGCCATTTTCTGCCTCTTTGCGTCCAGCCCATCCTCGCTGTTACCGTTGCCAGCATTCGTTGGAATGTCGGCCAATGGGGCCCTCGGTCCATTAGCCCCATTGGCTTCGCTCGGTAACGTTCGTTTCATTGTTGGAGGCTTGTATTGGCCTCGATTCGCAAGGGGACTGCCCAGACCACCACCCGGAGCTCCTATTCTACGAGCTTGGTCTAGAGATGGGTTCATCGGATTACCCCTGGCTTGAGAGCTGCTGATTGATTGCCGCAGTGATGTGAAGCCGCCGGCGTTGCCACTTGGCGTAGACGTTGCTTGGCTGTTAGCCGGAGGGACATGCTGGCCGTTCCTCGCAACGGGCTTGGATGAGGTGTGATCGATTCCAGGGGTCTTTCGTATCGAAGGGCTTTCGGCCTTGGGATTGAACAGCTGTTTCTGCTGGCTTTGATTGCCAGGCTGGTTTGTATCACCCATGGTGGATCTCGCCGAGAAAAATGCCACAGGTTCTCCCGGAGGAGGGGCCTGAGGAGGGGGAGCCATCGTTTGGTTGAGAGAGTCCTTGCCTTGCGGGGCATTCTGTGGCCGGGGTGGTTGTCCTTGTCGAGGAGTGTACGGCTGTGGCTGCGGCGGCCGGTTCGAGTTATTTCCCGGCATAGGCTTTGCTGGTTGACCCGGCCTTGATTCGTTAGCAGCAGGCTTGTCATTGGGCGGGTTGGCCGCGCTGGGAAGCATGATTTCATCGGGATGACCATCTCCCGGCACGCAAAAATCAGCTTCGTCAAGTTCTATAGATATTCAGCCTCAATCTCTTCAAAGCCATCTGAGGACAGCATACCCCCCAAGAAGTCATCAAATGAGTCCATTGGCTCTATCTTGAACCCCCCCGCTGCGGACGTGGGCGCAGCAGTAGCAGCAGTGACAGCCGCATTGGCCGCGGTGTTGTTACCGGAATTGCTCACGTTGCCGGCCGTGGTCACCTCCTTCTTCGCGAAATCCGAGTGTCGGTGAAGATTATCCGGATCAAACTTCTTGTTGGTCTGGGCCTTGATCTTGGTAACCTGCTTGACGTAGTCTTGGTCGTAGATGCAGTTGCCCAGAATGTTGCCAAAGTTCCTCAGCGTTCGCTTCAGAGCGTCCGTGGTCCCCTCCTTTTTCGCCTTTTCAAAGGCCATCGCCTTCCCCTTGGCGTTCTCTATTGAGCCGTAGCCGACATCCTCGTGGTAGGTCCCATCCCGAAGAGTGACCCGTACGATGACAGACAGCCCGATGCTGACGCGCTGCGATGTTGGATTCTCGTCGGCAAAGTCGACTTGGATGTTTTGTATCGAGGACGACCACCCGTTGAAGCCGAAAACCTCGTTGGCGAGGCCGATGACCTTTTCGGCCGTGAGATAATGCACCCGTGAACCGCCGGGACCGGCGCGCGAAGAGATGTACTCGGGGCCGAGCTGCTTGTCGAGCCTCGAGGCGATTGTGGCGATTTCCTTGGCCGACCACCCAGCTACGCGCGGCTTGGCCTCCTCGAAGGGGTTGGGCCACTCCTGGTGTTGATCGCCCGGGCTGGAAAGCTCTTGTTAATCACAACCGAGTTCGCATCTTGTTAGTTGAACTGAGGGAAGGGCGTACGCAGGCATTGATGGCAACCGGAATCACCCTTTCATCTATAGCAGAAGAGGCAAGAGTGCACTGGGTTCAAACGGGCAGCAGTCGAGTCTGTGCGAGCAAAGGCGCTGGTTGGATGCCTTGAATGTTATGCTAGGCTTCCATTCACGATGAGTCGCGTCCATGACATACTAACAGGCGCGTCTGTTTAATGGACAAAACAGGTGAGCACGTGACGCCGAGTGTCTGGGCCGGAGGTGTCAGGTACGTACCCCGGGATTTCGCAACCTCCAGATTGTCTCAGCTCAACGCCCTGCTCATCTTGTCCGGCTGACCTTCCACTAGCACGCATTCGTCAAGTATTACCGGAGGAGCTGCTGATGGAGACGTTTATTGCGTCGTCAGCTTTGCGGCACATGCAGATTACACATTTGAGCAGATTCTTCCAGATGGCAAAGAAGCAGCGTCAAGTCATCGGGTCCTATCTAGCAGAGCCTTCCAAGAGTCGTCGTAAGCTCTGCTAGAATTAGAAGAGCAGTGATTGTGCATGCTGAGAGACAAAGTTTGATCCACGCCTGTTTTCAGTATTAGAGGTACCAGTCTATGGATTGTTTGAGTTATTTACAAATGATGAATGTCCCCGTACCAGTACAAATACCGCAAAATATGCCACACGTAGAGTCCCTGCTGCCCACTTGAGTGATAGGGAAAGGATATCAAAAATGACAAAGGAAAGAACGCCAGCCAGCCAACCAAACCAACCGGTTGTGTGCGTAAGGAAAAGAAAAAGAGTGCCGAAGTCTATAATAGCCCGTTGATGCAAAAGATGATGTCGTGAAAAATGAAATAAGATGTGTCGTAAGGTGCTCTGGCAGCTTTTACCAGGGCCCGACTCTGACGGGGGCCCCGTATGTACCCGACACAATCTGGTTAAGAATGGAGTTTTGCTCCGCATTCTCATTCGAGATCCAACCAACGCTATTTGACATGGCAGTGATGGCGGTACCCAGTCGTCCACCGGATTGCTCGTTATGTCGGGCGAGTTTCTGATCCCATCCATCCGTGTGTAGGTTGAAACCGCCACCCCGCTTCGCAGCTTCGTTGATAACCAAGGCCCATGCTTTGGATATGTCTTCGTATGCGTTTTCTTTGTGGTGACGATACGCTTGCGGCTGCCAGTTGGGAAGATTGTGAATGAATCTGGTCGCGCCGTCGAGGAACTCGAGAGATTTGGTAGGCTGGGTTTCGATTGGTGGAAGAAATTGAGGGGTGAAATCGGAGAGTGCATCGAGCAAGGCGACGAGAGGGGCCTTGACTCGGTCGTAGGTGTATTCCGCGCTACTATTGCCATATGGAGCGGCGCCGTTTAATCTATCTTGATATGACTGCAGGACGTCCATGGCTGCGGAAACCGTAGGCCGGGGCGCTTGCGAGACCACCTCCTGCCCAATATCCGGATGACGCTCGCAGATGCGTTCCAAGACTGTTCGTAGCTGAGTTGTGTCGAGGGTTTCCAATAGCCGAGGCAGAGGGAGTGGCCTTCCGATTAAATCATTTGATCTGAATTTCTTGGACGGGCGAATAAGAGGGCGAGAGGACACGGCAGGTGAGCTCATGGGCGACATGTTTTCGTCTCCATCTTCGTCGGCCTTTCGTTTCCGGCTGCTCATGTTTTGAAGCGATGAGACTGCCGAGGAATGTGAGCTCCGGAACATGGTATGGGGAGATGAGTGCGTGTGCGATGCGCCAAAAAACCAAGGCATGAATGAAGGAAGCGGCACTGGCGATGACTTACGGTTTCGCTGGGATAGATGTGGGTTTTCGTGCTGGTGAGGGAAGACTGGAAACTGCGGCGACAGCAGCACATTCATTGTGGCAAGGCGACGGAGGCGAAGCGAAGCTGTGTGAATGGGAACTTCAGACTGTCGGCGTCCCGGTCGCGATGGTGGCTGGGATGCTGATGGGCGCTGCTGATTGTATCGACTGTGCTGATGCTGGCCGTATTGTGTTGTTCGAGTATTGTTGGAGTATTCGTCAGACGAATATCGAGAGCGCCGTCCTCGTCACCGTCCGGACGAGAGGGGCGAAGCAACGGAAAGGCAAAGGCAAAGGCAAAGAGGAGAAAGAGGCGCGAAAAACAGGCCCGGCTGCAGCGCAATAAAGAACTACTAGAACCAGAGAGCGGTCAACGGGGCTCTGCATGGGTGCCCGGCCAGTGCAAGGGCAGAGGTTGAGTTGTTGTGGACAAAAGCGAGCGAGTGGGTAATAGTTAAAGGATTAGATGCGGAGACTGTTGCGTCGCCAGGGATGGGATGCCGTGGATGGATGGATGGCTGGCTGGACGAAAGCAAAAGATGGCCCGGCAGACAAAAAAGCTCGTCGGCCAGCCGCTGAACCCGTCGCACGTGATGGAGCAACAGCAGCGTTCGTCCGGCTCCATCCCTCTGCCAGCGGAGGCCACCGGCTGCCACAGGCCCGTTTCGATGGACCGCAGCGCCGTCGCCCGCTACAACGTGGCTGGCGGCACAGGTGCGTCAGAGGGCAGAGCGCGCCACCTCCCAGCGCTACAGAGCACTAATAAGGCACCTACGTGTAAGCCCCGGGCCAATCCCCCACAGCTGGTTGGCCTGTTGGGCTGCAACGCTAGCCAGTTGAGCGCTGCAAGCTGCATGTACGAGTGCATGTACATGTGCCGGGACGGAGTCTGTCTGTCCTCGGGCGGCAAAACGAAAACCTGAGCACGACAGACATAGAAGACTTGAAGAGTTTAGGTCCTTCGGTTTCAGCTGATCTGGCGACGGCTTGTTTGCCTTGCCTGGCCGGATCTGCTCTCTCTTATTTTCCCTTCCATGTTTCCTCTTTTTTTTTCTCCGGCGCTATCCTGCCTCGTCCCTGCAGCGTGCCTTAGCTGTGCAAGGGAAATGTTTCATTCGCCTGTCCCACTCGAGGCAAGGAGAGCTGCGGGTCCCGATCTGGCTTGTTTGCCCTCGGAAGACCGCATCGTGAGCCTTGCCTCTACTTGTACAGTGGACGGGTGAGACGACCAGCATCTGACGGCAAACGGCCGGATTACTACCTACTGTACTGTGCGGTTCCATCCCATCATGAGCCGGAACGCCTAGCACCCTAACTTGCATGTACGAGTGTGTCAAGGGATCAAGGGCACAAGTCATTTCGCTCGGCCGACCTGCAGAGAGCTAGGCTCGGCCTATCACTCGACTATTTCTCTCCTTGCGGCAGGCCGGTTCATTTCATATAAAACATCCAATGCTAATGCTTTTTGCCGCACAAACGCTTGGCCATGCAACAAACTACTGCTTGTACTGCTGGCTAGCAGTGGGCCTCAGCGCGCACGCTCCAGTTCCGAGATGAAATCTCGCCATTCCATCAAGGCAGAATTGATGCCATGTGGAGCTTATGCCTAGAGTGGCTCGTACTGGACTCGTAGATACCTGCACTTGCACGGGTCAGTTGGCATGCATTCAAAGACAAACACATGAATGAGACTGCACAATGGGACCGACCACGACAGCACCGCTCCATCCGTGGCCCAGCGTCGCAGTCGCCAGTCCCAGTCCAGAGCACACGACTCAGCCTGCATTAGGAAGCTCCTGCGAATCACTAGCCGTCACATTTCTTTGGCCGTCCATCTCCCACACTCTCGTCATTAGCTGCGTCCAATGTCATCTCCATTTCAAACTTTTTTTTTTGCTGCCGTTGTAACGCTAATGCCGGGCAAAGTCGTGGCTCCGCGCCACTTCGTCATGTCAGCCATTCAGAGGGCCTGCTGTCGCTGGCGTAACACGGCACAAGCGTTACGGGAGTCATTCCTATTGACGATCTGAGTTTCGAGGACGGCCGTTGGGTCTTGAACAGCGTTGCGTGTTTGGAATGGGATGCAACATGCTTCTCGTTGCATATGATAGGTATGCTCTTTGCGGCTTGGTTTTGGCTGGTGGACAATGGGAATGGCCGGCTTCAGCGCTTGGTTGACGCTTAACCCAATTCCCGGCGCCCCCACTTCGCTACTGGACGGGTAGTTATCGCCTTATCGATTGGGAGATTTCCGCTGGCTCCAAAAAATTTCTGCTGGCCGTATTGATCGAATGCTGCGGAAAGATGATTGAGTGTACGTTACGAAATACATAATCACATACATCACCCCCAATGGCAGACACAAGTCCAGAATCTCCCCAACCGGCCGAGGTCGACAAGTCGGCTTCCTCCAAGCGCAAGGCCGAGGTCGAGGAAATCGAGGTCGACGTAAACGCCCCGGAACCGCCGTCAAAACGAGCGCGACGAGCCCTCAAGAAGGGAAAGCCCCTGCCAGCCAAGCCCTCGAGCGACGATGAGAAGGATGATCAAGATGGTGAGAAGGAAGGCAAGGATAAAGCACGGTCTGAGCATGGTGTCTGGATTGGCAACCTGCCGTTCAGGCTGACAGCCGCAGAGCTGCGCACTTGGCTGATAGACAATGCTGGAGGCGTCATCACGGAAGAGGCGATTACAAGAGTGAAGCTGCCTACGGTCAAGGACGCCACCCGGCCCAAGGGCGAGAAGCCTGCGAACAAGGGATTTGCCTACGTCGACTTTGCAGACATTGGCGGCAAGGTCGCTGCCATTGCCCTCTCGGAGACAGACCTCAATGGACGCAAGCTGCTCATCAAGGACGCCAAGTCATTCGAAGGTCGCCCGGCTAAGGAGAAGGAACCCGAAGAGGCAGCCGGGAAATCCGATGCGGCATCCTCCAAGAACAAGACGGAGCAGCGCCAAGAGACCAACGCCAGCCGCAAGGTGTTTGTGGGCAACCTGAGCTTCAAGGTCACCGAGGAGGACCTGATGCGAAACTTTGAAAAGTGCGGAGAGATTGAGTGGGCCAAGCTGGCCACATTCGAGGACTCGGGCAAATGCAAGGGCTACGGCTGGGTCAAGTTCAAGGAGCCCGAAGCTGCCGCCTGGGCCGTCAAGGGCTTTGTCAAGATCAAGGAGGCGGTGGAGACCGAAGAGGATTTCCGGGACGACAAGAGCGACGATGAGGCCGAAGACGGAGAGAAGCAGGCGCAGAAGCAGTTCAAGACAAGAAAGTGGTGGGTGAACCGCATGCTGGGCCGCGAGCTCAAGCTTGAGCTGGCCGAGGACGACCAGGTGCGATACAAGAAGCGGTTCGGCAAGGACAAGAAGGCCGACGACACATCGAGACCTCCCAGGAGGAGCAGGGCGGACGACAGGGACAACAGCAGGGGAAGCAGACCGGAGGCGGCGCCGTCAAAGGGTGCTCCGGACATTGCTGTCGCTCGTCTCACGGGAGGCTTGGTTGAGCATACCGGAACCAAGGTTACATTCGACTAGCATCGGCTATCTTGACTATAAGATAGATACCCCTCAAGCACATGTTTTTTCTGTTACTGCATCCGTATATGTACAACGAGTCTTGATGAAAAGATAGATCCCGCAATCATCTGGTTCTCGTGTGCCGCGACTCTGCCGTTTGTTAGTCATGATTTAGAATTGCGGGCTGATCGGCCCCTCAATAGTATCCTTCCCGGCTGGTTCCCGAACTCTCCCCCGCAATCTCTAGATGACTAAAGTTAGCATCAGCGATTGTGACGTTGGGCTCTCATTTTCAACTTCAGTCCAAGATTTTTCTTCTTCTTCGCAAAGTGATAACATTATCTCAAATTCGGCGTGCTGCAGTCGTTTATTAGTCTGTGTGAAATCGTGAGACACGATGTATGAGTCGCAGGTTACCTTTACGCTGGACACCATATGTCCCTGGTACGTGAAATATCCATCACTTACACAAACAACGCAGCATGAATCCCATAATCCTCATGCAACATCACATAAACTAACTCTTCTTAATTCACAGGACATACATGGCCAAGAAAAGGCATGGACATCTCATCTCTCACACTCAATCTTAAAACTCAATTCGCATACTAACCCCCAAAACTCCCAACAGACTGGACCAAGCACTCGCAAAGTTCCGCTCCTCGCCCATGGCCTCCTCCGTCTCCTACACCCTCCACTTCGCCCCCTACCAGCTCAACCCAAACTTCCCTCCCGAGGAAGATCGCCTGCAGTGGTATCTCGACAACAAGCATTTCGGCGACGCCACCACCCAGCAGGCCTTCCAGGCGCACATGACCAGCATCGCCCAGCCCCTCGGCATCGCCCTGCGCTTCGACGGATACATGGGGAACACCCTGCACGCGCACCGCGTGGCGCAGTATTTCCAGTCGTCCAAGGGCCCCGAAACGGCGAATAAGCTTATCGATGCGCTGTATGTGCGGTACTTTGAGAGGGGGGAGCATCCTTCGAGGGATGAGGTGTTGATAGGGGCGTGTGTGGAGGCGGGGATTGGTGAGGAGGAGGCGAGCGAGGTTGTGGGGGATAAGGAGGTTGGATTGGCAGAGGTCAAGGCGAAGCTGAGGGAGGTGAGTCGGGATGTCGATGCGGTGCCGGTTGTCATGGTGGAGGGGAAGAGGAGGGATATCACGCTGACGGGGGCGAAGGAGGTGGAGGAGTATGTGAAGACGCTGGAGAGGATTGCTAACGAGAGTACCTGAATGAAGTATTTCGTGATATGGCAGCCAAGATGATTATAAGTAGAGTGATTAGAATACTAAGAGTTTAAACACTAAGAATACTAAATGAGAGAGTGTAATGATCGTACTATACATGTCCATATCCCCCGTCCAGATATCATGATATGCAATACAAAATACATCAAAGAAAAGTGACCTAAAAGAGTGATCAAAAGAAAGACCAAAAGACCAAGTCCGTACCAGAACATTCGTGTCGTCGTATCATCATAATCATACCCTCCTTCCATTACCTCTGTTTCCAGATCCCAACCACGCCTCTAAGATCGACTAAACATTAAGGGCACCAACGCACTCCTGCTCTCCAACCCCCTCCAATCCTCCATCACCATCTCTCTGCTGCACCCGCTCACCTCTCTAACACCCATATACCGACACACGGACACCGCATCGGTGAATCTATCCTTTTTGCTGTAAAATTCCTTACTGAGTTTCGCCAGAACCGCTTCTTTGGCCTTGTGAAGGGCGCTTGCTCTCGCATCCACGTCCTCGGCAAGCAGTCGATGAGCATTTTCCTGTTCCAGGTTGCGTTGTACAGTGGAGATGCCATCGTCGGGGCCAGCCTGGCGATGGGCGGAGGGAGAGTAGATGGTCGGTTGAAGGAGGACAGGTTGGGGCTCTGACGACATGATGGGTGGCGTGATGATGGACAGCGGCTCGGGGATGGCAGAATAAGCAACATCGCTGGATCCAAAAGATAGCCTGAGACGTAGCTTGGATGGCTTATAGCTGTGTACAGAGGATGAAGACTTGTGACTGTGAGACGACAGAGGCGGCGATAGAGGAGACAGATGCTTAGAGGCTTGTTCTCTCTTCTCTGTCTCGGAGTGCTTTCTGCGGCGCCGCCGGACACATTTTCGCGTAAGCTTGGTAGAAACACTCTGATCTGATTCCCTGGGCCCGGCAAAGTTGCCGGCAAAGTCTTGAGCTACATCTCTCTCGTCCTCGCTCAGGGTGAGGCCGTTCAGGTCAAGATCCATCAGCTCTCTGCTGGCAGCCTCGACCGCAGCACTGGGGCTAGGCAGCTCTTCATCACTTGTGCCGGTTACGACAGAAAACTCCGAAGATGCCGTGACGCTGCTCCGAGACCAGTTGTCGTCGCCGCTGACGGGTGCCAGGGCTTCGTCCCAGCTACCGTTGTTGGCGAGGACGACGTTCTCAAAGCCAAACTGCTTGATAGTCTTTTGGTGGGACATGATTAGGCCCCTGAGCTGGGGAGAGCTCATGGCGGCATTACGAATCTGCAGATAGCGCAGCTTGGGGAAGTAGATGGGACAGCGAGGAGGCCGGGTTGGCAGAGGCGACATGGGAGAAGTGACTTCATGGAATAGCTTCTTCGTGCTGCGAGGCGGCGCGAAGAGGGGATCAGCAGAGAGAGCAACGGGGCACGGTCCTTTGGCACCAATCCAGGTAAAAGTAAACTTTTCTAAGCCTTGGGAAAAGTTGCGGATGTAGTCATCAATGACCTTGAGATGGTCCAAGCCAGGAGACGGGCCGTAAAAGTCCCAGGCTTCCACTGAGATGTGCAGCTTGTTTATCTGCTGCCACCTACGACTAGCAGAGGGCACGCTGCCGATCCCATTGATGTATCTGAGATAGTTGAAGGCAGAGGGATGAAGGGACGACAGAGACAACTTATGGAGCTTTATCATGGGCGTTCGCTCAATGGCAATCCGCAGACTGATGAGGGCATAGTCAACAATGTCCCTCCTATACCGTTCCCTCGGGTCCTGGCCGGGACACCGAATGGTCAGGTGCCTCATGTTGGGGACGTGGCCAATGGCATAGATGAAGCTGGCGACGTTTGTGGCCGCGTGGAACAGCGGAGGATACTGCTGCGTCAGGATCTCGCCCAGCTCCGTGTTGGCATACTTGGGGCGAGTCAGCGCCGATCCCATGCTGGTGTGCGGCGTGTACAGAAAGGCAATCTCATCGCCCGTCAGCGGATGAATCAGCGGCGGCAGAAACGTGGCCTCGGAGTGGGCAAAGTGAAAGGTCAAGTGCTCGACGTGATGCCCGACCCGGCCCAGGGCGGCGATGCGCGAGGGCCGGGTGAAGGTGGACGCCGTGAAGGTGACGTGGATGCGGGTGAAGAGACGCTTGGTGACCAGGTTGCAGCAGGCCGATGAAGCCTCGCGGATGGCGCAGACGTCGGACGTGGTGAGGTGATGGAAGAGGCTGTCCTTGACAGCGTCGCTCCTCAACATGGCGATAAAGAGTTGTTCAGTTGAAGCCATATCCGTCTCATATCGCGGGGTAAGGCCCTCGAGATCTTGTTTCAAGTGATTTGTTTCAAGAGAGCAGATGTTTAGACTGCTAGTATTGATGGCCTGCAGCCCTAGTCTGGTTGATGTAAGGTGGTTGGTGGTTGGTGGTTGGATACCAAGTATAAACCCCTTGATGATGGAGAGATTGAAATCGAGAGACGAGTGTGCTCTCAATCAACCGTCAATATCAAGACACAGATCGAATACAGTTATTCACACAGCAGAATTACCGGATGAAAATCCAAGATGGAGAGCACGAGAAGCCGGTCTCCGTCCTCGTCGCCTGTATATATCCCCCAACCCTACCCAAACCAACCCTATGATTTCTGCCCATTATCGCTTCGCTTCGTCCCCCCCGGGCTGGGCATCCATCGAACCGGAACAAAAGAAAAAAAAAACGACAAGCCAGACGAAAACGAGCAAGAGAAAACTCTGCTCCCGTCTCCCCCGTAGCGCCATTCTCGCCAACCCTCCGCGCTCCAATCGTCCTGCAGCACCAGCATCGCCAGAGTCGCCGGCTCTAGGAACAACTGGCCAGTGACTCACATCGCGACAACGCCAGGCTTTCTCACCGTGTCCGCGTCACTCCCGGCCGCGCCAGCAGTGGAACAGCAAGCCGCATGTGTCCCACAGGCACCGTCTCATGGTTTCGATCGCTGTGGCCAGTGGGTTGGTCGAGTTGTGGGGGGACAGGGGTGCATAAGCGTGGGACAAGGATGTTTTAGTTTGGGTCGGGTTGTTTAAAAGGCTTTGGGCGGTGATGCTATCGATAGCAGGTTTTGACGCGACCTATTTGATCGAGACAAAGGCGGTGGGCGAATCATGAAGTGATTTCTTCGAAAGGGTGGTAACGCGATGGAATACACGCGCGAGGGCCAGTCAAGCTTAAGAGTCAAGCTTAAGCGCGACTTCGTGGGAATGTGGCAGCGGCAGTACCTATGTCAATCATTTTCATTAGAGTTTTGTCTTTCTCATTCTCGTGACCGACCTCAACACCACCCAACCAAAAAAGAGACGGCCATTTTGTAACTTACAACAAATTAATACCCAGTAGGTCCTCAGAGTATCAAACCCGGTCGTTCGTAAACAACCGAAAAAAAACTTCAAAAGTTCTTCTCGTGCCCCCTGCAGCGTTTCAGGCATTTCTCAGGCCGCAACTCGCTTCATCATCCTTGTCCCAACTCATGCCCAACTCTCGTCCTCTGAAACCCGGGCATACAGCCAAGCCAAACCACCATCAAACCACCATCTTCAATCGTTCTTCTCGTCCACGACACTAGCCACGTCCCCTAGCTTGCCAACCCACGAAAACCCGCTTCTCCCAGCCCGTGGCCTGCACCCGACTCGTGGCGCGTTGAAACATTGCATGTCTCTATCGCCGACTCGTATTAGCGCCTTTTCTCTTCTTTTTTTTTCTTCACCTAGGAGCAAATCGGTAAATCACGATAGTGTCTCTGTCACGGCGCGTTCTGAGTGGTCAGCTGTTTCGACGAGCTACGGGAATGATGGTTCATTTGTCGAATCAATGGCCGTGATATTCTCGGTTGTGAAGCCGATGCTACTCTATACATTTAGTGTTACACTATCTACGGGAATACCAGCTGGAGCTTCCGTGGTACCAGCTATTGTCCTCTAGATGAATCTATTCTGCCCAACAAAATGCACGTTATATCGGCTCAAACTTCACGAGCCACCACCACTCTTCAAATGCAGGCACACTGAGACTTGCAGCTGAGACTTGCATGCCAATATGTCGTCCACAGGTATGCACCTCTGGGGGATACTTCTTGTCCCCTTTCCCAATCCATCAGATTTAGAGTTCAGCGCATAGCCTCCATATCCGACCTTCTTCCTCCATTAGGAAGCCTTTCGGGTTGCAATGAGCCAGCGCCATCATTTCTCGTCGAATCCTTGCTCCAAAATTGAGAAACCATAGTACAAGGGGGTATCAAAGTACCTTGCCTTTGACACTGCAGATCAGAGGGTAAAGGGCTGTGTATCAGATCGCCCAACGCGTGCTTGCTCCATTCGACGTCCCATAGCCCTCTCCGTGTCTGTACGTCCCCAAATTCCACCACGATTCGCAGTTCAACCGCCTCGACCCCTGCCGCCTCTGAATTTTCCTCCTCTGTAGCCTCTGTTTCCTCCTGGGCCTCCTCCCCTGCCTCCTCGGCCACCACCTCGGCCACCACCTCGACCTCCTCGTCCAGACTGTTGGCGAGATTCTTGTGCAGGTTGGGAGGGAGGCGGCGGTACGCTTCTGTAGTCCCGCGATGGAACTGGCGGCCTAGCAGGGAGCGACGTTGGCCCAGCCGGTGTTTGCGAGTAGCCGTGTCTTGGTGCGCGATTGGGAGGCGGCGGAGGTGGATCAGAAGGTGGTGGACCAGGGGGCAGAGGAGGCTGTTGATCTCCGTTGGGCGGTTGAAGACTGGTCGATACCCTAATACGACCCGTCCGGACAGGCTTGGGAACGGCTCGTTGGCCCAGGAATTGCACATCATCCGAGTCATCGCTAT
The DNA here is from genome assembly GCF_033847375.1 of Trichoderma aggressivum f. europaeum. Taxonomy (NCBI): domain Eukaryota; kingdom Fungi; phylum Ascomycota; class Sordariomycetes; order Hypocreales; family Hypocreaceae; genus Trichoderma; species Trichoderma aggressivum. Next base: position 470,831 of record NW_026946380.1, read on the forward strand.
CCGAGTAGTAGCGGACTTGGTTGGAACGCGAGGCGTGGCCACGGATCTTGAGGTCTCCTGGCTGTTGCTTCGGTGCGAGTTCATCGGCACCGATGATTGCAAATGACGTACTCGCTGCGTCTATATAGCGACTCATGTTGTACATGCTAAAAGTAGGATTGGTAGGAAAGGTGGGATCCATGGCCACTCTATCCGTGATGCAGTTCGCAGAGAAATGTTGGCTGCTTCCGCATGAGGCGCACGACACCGGCAGAGCAGTAACCGTCTTGATCGTCTCTGCTTCAGGGTGAAATGACCGCCATGGCTGCGTGCACCGCTCGTCCGTATGCGCAGTTGAATGGCACAAACTGCACTTGAACACGTATCCTCTCTCCTCTCTGACTGTTGCGCAACCAGCGGCTGAGTGGCCACGAATATCGCATTTGTCGCACTTGAGGTCCAGAGATGGGCAAGCATATTGCCAATGGTCGTCTTGTCCGCAACGTTTGCACGCGCAGTTTGTGCAGCCGTCTGCGGTATGGCCCTCTCGTCCGCAAAGCAAGCACATGTTGGACGGATCGCTGGCTGAAGGGAAATACCGGCGCTGTTGCTCCAGGGCATCTTCCCCCGAAAGCAGGCCTGGCCGCTGCGACATGGCGGTTTTGGCAGCAGGTTGAGGTGCTAGCTGTGACATTGGTCGAGGTTCGCGCGAGTTTGCTGTCTGGAGAGGCTGCGGCTTCACGTCAATGACAAAGTAACCATCAGTTTGTGTTGTCAAAGATTTGGGAGGAAGTGGCACAGCAGGGTCGAGGTTTTCGCTCTTATGGCTGACCTGAGCCCGGGCTGGCAATTGGCTGGAGGCGTCGCTCTGAGTTTTGAGTTCGCCCAAAGCTTCAGGCAGCACCGCTGGGAGCTGTGCAACATTACTCTGGCGTGGCTGGAGAGACTTTATCAAGTCTGCCAGAGATGTATCCTTGTATTGTTCGGCCGCCTGCCTCGCAGCGCGCTTCTTATTGGCCTTCAGCCTACTGTGAGTATCAATGTATTGCTTGTAGGCATCTTGGATCACCTTTGGTGTCAGCTTGGCGAAACTCGTTGCGTTGGCCGTGCAGAGAAGTTGTGCCCACTCCTCGAATCTTGCAAGCCAGGTTCCCTCCCTTTGCTGAGAAAACACGGGCAATTGAAGAGATATCGAATCACTGGTGTAAACCGGAGGGGATTTGGGCACAAAGGCGCCGCTTGACGCAAAGCCTCTTGACTTCTTCCCATCGCCGCCTGTACTAGGGGTACGGATCTCGCCCTCAGAGCCCTCATCCTCGTCAATCTCTCCCTCCTCTGATACTTTTGCGCCTGTGCTGCTAGCAGAGGCAGAGCTTACTCTGGCACGCTTAGAGCGCTCTGCAGGGGCATCCAGTCCAGCAATATTGGAGATGTCATTTTCTGGGGACTTCCTTTTCTTGGCCAAAGGGGGTTCGTCATCGCTACTTAAGCTTATGAAGTCTCCTGGGTTTGATTGATCTGTGGCCATGGCGTTTGATGGGACTAGGCTAGACAGGGGCTCGGCAAGCTCTATAGGAGCACTTGAACTCTTTTCCTCCATTTGAAAGCCAATGAAGCAGCCTTTCAGAAAGGACTATCCGTTGACTAGCAAATGGAAGCTGGAAGCAATTCGCTGTGTGTGAACCCTCGTGTCTTCTGAGAAGCCCAGGCGCGAGTGGCGCGGGTGATGGGCAACTTGAGGCCCTGCCTGTATCATCCGCGCGCACTCGGCACGGCACTTGACAATGAACGACCTGTTGTTGGTCGAATTAAATTCGAAATGTGTAGAATCGCAGTTGTTGCGGTGAAGAGTCGTGATCTTCAAGATGAGATTGAAGAAGCACGACTCTTTTTTGGGCGATGCGTTATCACAAGGAAAAAAGTACGCGACGAATCAAATTGGGAACCTGGCGCAGGCGAGAACTCCACTTCCGAAGTTTAGCCCCTCGACGGAGGTGGTCATATTAAAGGCACGCAGCATATAGCACTGGATTTACCAGGCAAAGTGAACAATTGATTATACGCAGCGGTAATTGGTCTCTGGGACCAATCGCAGCTTCTGGCTGTAAGAAGGTGCCCCGTATGTGACAGTGTCTTGTTTCTTTTCTGGAGAGGTTGCCCATGATGGTGGTTGAGCAAAAATATTGCATGTGACAGGTATGTGCCCTTTCCTGAGGTGCGTTCCCGTAGTACCGCAACAACCTACAGTAAAGATTATCTGTTTTCTAGATGAGATACGCGAGCAGGTCTGGAATCACGTCCTTGCGGCTTGCACAAGCACAGGCTTGCAGATTTCGAAATGAAGCTCCCTAAAATAGATAAAAGCAATGGATGCACGTGGCGCCCAGCATAATTAATCAGGGACCTCGAAGCAGGCAGGAGATGGCACCGTCTAAAAGAAGGTTGGATCTTCCCAGACCAGCAGGCATTGGCGGGCAGCATTGTTATTAGACAGTCCAGGTGATCTCACTGGTCGAGGCAGTGTTTGGATCATTCGCTGCCACTACTCGTACTAGTAGTAATCACGGACAGCCCCTGTCGCCGAGATTGATGAAGCAGCCTTCTAGAAGCCAAGGATACGGGCTCGTCTCCTTGCGTCCCCTTGGCCTGTTATTAAGATATAGATATTACGGGGTAGGTGGGACACGATACAGCCACAGTGTCTTGGCCGTGGTTTAATAAAGCAGCTGCACTAAGAGGGTATTTTTCAGATCACCCGGATAGCGGCTAGATTGGCACGTGTAGACGTTAGTATTAGCTGGGTAGGGGGGATGCCATCCAAGGGTGCTGTATCAAAGGACATGGATCGTGTAATGATGTTTGGATGTCCAAGCAAATCCCCAGTCCGAGCATGTGATATCAGGGACCAAACCCCTCTCTCGCTCTCTTGGTGTTGAGCACTTGTACAAGTCGTTGTTGGTTGCTGTCCAGAGGCATTTTCGCCTTAGCCTCTACAGCTCTACGCTTTGGTGCTCGCCTGCCCACCATCATATAGTAGACGTCTACGTTGATCACCTAGCATGCATTAGCACCACGGAGGCTTCAATTTGCTGTCGGGCCGTATCTCCTGTTCCTGCAGGTACCGCGGCGCCCCTTTCCAGGGTGTCTCCACAGCTTCCACAGACTGATACTGATCCCAGCAAAGCCGTCGTCAGCCTGTCCGGACCACCGCTCAGAAGCTCCAAGTTCCTCAGGACACTCTCTTAAGCGAGTTTGAGACGGGAGTAGCGAGTCGTATCCAGCAATTGCGACAGCGTCCTCGGCGCCCCTCTGCCCACCATATAATGCGCGTAATGCGCCAACTCACCCCATCCCACTCCATACCGCCACTCGTACCTTATCTGAAAAGCCGCCGAGAAAAAACAAGAATTGAGCAAAACCTTGCGTGAATAAACATTCGTGGCCAAAGTGAATCGCGTGACTGCAGCATCATCGGGGAGTGTTTTATTTGCAAAGAGAGAGAGAGAGAGAGAGAGAAATAAAGAAAGAAGAGAAACGAAACATCAAAGGTAGGTTTTCGTATTCGCATTCATTCTTCCAAAATCCACCCCCACTCGGCCACTTGATGAAGCCAGATAACCAACTCCCAGACCGAAGAACGCTTGTTCCTGAGCCTCAGGTGGCTGTGCCCAGTTGCGCCCCTTTAGTTGCATAAAAGCTTGTTCTCTCGCTTGTGCCCGCCGCCCGCATCCACCGCTCCTCACATTCTACCGGCCGACGGAGTTACTCAGTACCTTCATCGCCCCGTTAGCAGCGTGTGCCGCCAAGAACTGCCCGGCGCCCCGATTTAGCGTTTGGCCTCCGACTTGCGCGTTGCCTTGCGAGAGACTGAAGGAGCATTCGCGGCCTCGGGAGCAGACAAAAGCATCCAGACCGACAATGCCGTCAACTTGTCTTCCCGCATCCTCACAGACTTACGACGCAGGCGCAAAACCCGCCAGCAGCCGATTCCTCGACATGACCGACCGAAGCGCTGGTGGCCGCCGGAGGAGGTCTAGCAGCATCCTCCAGGTCTACCACGAGCCCCCCGAGACGCTTGAGCAGATGAGCGATCAGGCTGTTATACCGAACATGAACGCCAACTGGACAAACGCAAAAGGTATGCTTTTCCATCCACGTGCCTGGCCCCTGAGAAGGCCCTTTTTTGGCTGCGTTTGCTGACCCGGATGGCCGCGAAAAAAGGGGCCTGGACTATCCACATCGTCATCATCGCCTGTCTCAAGATCCTCTACGATGTTATCCCGGGCAGTTCCCAGGAGGCGTCGTGGACGCTGACCAACATGACATACATGGTTGGCTCCTACATCATGTTCCACTACGTTCGAGGCATTCCCTTTGACTTCAACGGCGGAGCTTTCGACAACCTCAACATGTGGGAGCAGATCGACAACGGAGCCCAGTACACGCCGACCAAGAAGTTTCTCCTCAGTGTCCCTATTGTGCTATTTTTACTCAGCACACATTACACCCACTACGACTCAACATACTTTGTCATTAACTTCCTCGCTACGCTGGCTGTTGTCATTCCCAAGCTACCATTTGTGAGCAAATCCCTTACCTAGATATTACATCCCACGAGCCTCGCGCGTGACAGTAGCTAATGCCCTCTACCAGAGCCACCGAATGCGATTCAGCTTCTTTTCAGACATTCCAGAAGAAGAGTGATGGTTCCTTCGGGCTGCACAACGGCGTTTTGGGGTTCAAATAAACACGAGCTTAGGCAACAGAAAGTATAGCACAACTACGAAAGACGAAAATGGAAGATATAAAAAAGAAAAAAAACGAAAAGGGTGGGAGGTTAGGAGCAGCGGGGCAAATGGGTATCCTACACAACATAGCGGGCATATTCGTTCTATGATTCCAGCCGAAGATAAGGTTTTTGTGTTTATCAGCGATAGTTTTCAAGGACATCAATTGGATCTGGAGACTTGCGTATACCGAGTTGCTGTTGGGGGTGGTACCAGTTCGCATTCTATGAGGTGATTTCCCCGTTAAGGTTGTATGGCTGATACTGTGGCAGACACCAACGGCGCGACTCGTCCCATAGCCCGGCCTTACTCTTATCATTCCCCTCGCGGGGTTGTTGTGTCTGAGCAAGTGGAGGATATGTTGGATATGTTGATTATGTTGATTATGTTCGCGTTGATGGTCATGATGTTGTCGGACGCGGTTATAAATTGAGCGAATCTCTCCCCCGATGAAGTTGTCTCTTCTCTTCCTCTTCATCCCATCCTCGCTCTCCTCAGCTCTTTATACAATCCACTTTCACGCAACCCCCCGCATCATGTACGGTTTCCGTGCAATCATCTTGGCCCTCGCTGCCACCGCCCCCCTCGCCCAGGGGTCGCGTACCATCAAGTTTTCTGAGGCTGTTGTGTCTCCTGCGCCGACTGCGGGCCCCGTAGTCGAGGCACGCCAATGGTCTTCTGGCGAGTGGACTTCCCACGTGTGGACGTCGACTTGGAGCCATGACGACCAAGACCAGGAACATGACCAGGAAAATGACCACGACCAGGAGAATGACCGCGATCAGGAAGATAGCCACGATCAGGAACACGACCACGATGAAGACGACGACAACAAAGAATGGATTTCTACTGCTGCTGTGACCGCTGCGCCCTCTTTCAAGGGAGCCCAATGGTCTTCTGGCGAATGGTCTTCCCACGCAAGGACGTCGACTTGGTCGAATGATGACCAGGAAGACCAGGACGAGGACCGGGACAGCGAACGACGGGCTGCTCCTGCTGCTCCTGCCCCGACTGTGCTGGCGGCAAATCCCATTGCTGGCTTCTTTAATAATATCATCAGCCGCTTGAGAGTCCTTGAAGACAGCCTCGCAACAGTCACTGTCACTGTCACTGATGGTGGTGCTACTATCACCAATCCTGGTTCCACCACCACTGCCACTGCTACTGCCACTGCTACTGCCACAGCTACTGCCACCGTTACTGTCACCGATGGCGGTGCCACTATCACTGATCCTGCTGCCACTACCACAGTCACAGTCACAGATACAGAGGATTCTACTACCACTGTTACTGTCACTGATGGTGGTGCTACTATCACCGATCCTGCTGCTACCACTACTGTCACTGTTACCGATCCCCAGGATCCTGTCACTACCACTACCACTTCTACTGCTACTGTCACGGATCCCCAGGATCCTGTTACTGTCACCGTGACTGATGGCGGTGCCACTATCACCGATCCCGCTGCTACCACCACAGTCACTGTTACCGATCCCCAGGATCCTGTTACTACCACTACCACTGCCACTGTCACGGATCAACAGGATCCTGTTACTGTCACTGTTACTGATGGTGGTGCCACAATCACCGATCCTGGCGCCACCACCACCACTACTGCTACCGTTACGGATCAACAGGACCCTATTACTGTCACTGTTACTGATGGCGGTGCTACTATCACCGATCCTGGCGCCACCACCACCACCACCACCACTGCTACCGTTACGGATCAACAGGACCCTATTACTGTCACTGTTACTGATGGCGGTGCTACTATCACCGATCCTGCTGCTACTACCACAGTTACTGTTACTGATCCCCAGGATCCTGTTACTACCACTACCACTGCCACTGTTACAGATCAACAGGATCCTATTACTGTCACTGTTACTGATGGTGGTGCTACTATTACTGATCCTGCTGTCACTACTACTGTCACAGTCACTGATACAGAGGATTCTACTACCACTGCTACTACCACCGTCACCGTCACGGATGGTGGTGCTACTATCACCGATCCTGGTGCCACTACCACTGCCACTGTCACTGCCACTGTCACGGATACAGAAGATCCTGTCACTGTCACCGTTACTGATGGCGGTGCCACTGTCACTGATCCTGGTGTCACCACCACTGTCACTACCACTGCCACTGTCACGGATACAGATGGTCCTGATGCCACTACCACTGTCACTATCACAAGTACCCAGGATCCTATCACAGTCACAGTCACTCAACCTGGTGACACTGTCACAGTCACTGAGCCTGGTGACACTGTCACAGTCACCGATCCTGGTACCACAGTTACCGTCACCGATCCTGGTGTCACTACCACTGTCACTGATCCTGGTGTCACTACCACTATCACTGTCACAGACCAGCCTGACGCTATGACTGCCACTTTCACTATGACCGCCACTACCACCATCACCGTTGGTAACTTTGATGTCAGTGTTGAGGCGACCTCGGCCCCGCCCATGGCCACGTACTACAAGAGAGGTGAAAACTCGACCAACGAGACATCTACTAGCTCCCGCTCGCCGCGCCCTACCGTGGTGCCGCCGACTTCTGGCGGTGCTGCGAACGCGGCTGCTCCTGTCATGGGGGCCGTGGCTGTTTTCGTTGCTGCTTGCGTCTTGGCCATCTAATTTGCTGGCTAGGACTGAGTGATATTTTCTTACTTGTTTCGTTTTTTTTCTAATGGAGTAATGGTGGGATTTTCTGCTGGGAAAAGACGGTAATGGGAAAGGAAAAGGAAAAGGGAGAGAGAGTTTAGGTTGCTATCTTTTTTTTCTAATCTAGATAGGGTGAATAATATCGTGGTTTTGCAATGCTGCTGTCTTGAATTGCTATATGTGATCATTTTGGTGAACTGAGTGTCTTTGATGCCATCCAGTATAAGGTTATTCTATACTTATTGATATCATAAGAGAAATTATATGCATACGCTCAGTCTACGTATTCGGCCGAGAGAGAATAGTGATTTACAGCCACTGTGTAACTGGGCTTGTCATGAGGCTTGAGTAATATGGACGAATACGGACCATCCCACGTGGCATCTCTCCGAAACTTCGTATTGGATAGAGAGCAAAATTCTATTTCGTATAATTCAGGGACATATAGAGAGCGATATAAAACAAGGTTGATGTTTAAAACGTCAAAAAAAAAAACCCCCGGGAAACGGTCAGTACACGGAGCTCATAACGGCGCAATTCGCGGGGGTCCCTCGATCTACGGCCCGAAGATTCCAGAGACTCATCTCCGCCGCTTGGTAATGCGTTTCGGCTTATACATGGACTTCGTGTTCTGTCCATGGCTACGATTTGCGGATATTGGATCGAGGCTGTGTCATGTTTCGAAAGCAACCCCTGTATGATGCTGCGCATCCGGAGGAGCCGTGAAGATAAGCTTAATGGTATCATACCTGCTGGATGTTGCATAAACATGTGGCTGGTTGGGGGAGCGGAGACTGGTTAAATGCATCTGATCTATAGTATTGCAACTGATATATGTGGGCGTTATGGCGATCTAGATCTGAGGTTTTGAGTTTCTATTACGCCGAACTACATACATGTACGCTGATATCAACTTGGTTCATCGAGCGGATTTTCCTTGCTTGGTAGAATTTATATAAGCGCCTTTAGCCACTAGATTGAGTTAGTTGGAAATTCAAAGAATTCATGATGCTGTTATACGAACCTCTAGCGGCCGTTGGGTTCCATCTTGTTGGTTGCCCTCATTCTGACGGTGTATTACCTCGGCCAAATCCGTCTTGGATTTTTGTAGTTCTACGACCCTCTGCATTAACATGACGTTAGTGAATTCATCAAAATGTACTCTGTATTTGTTGTTAGATTACATGCCTCCTCAAATGAGTCCCGCACAATGAATCGAATAGTGTTTACTTCTTTCGTCTGTCCGATACGGTGAATTCGAGCCAGCGCCTGGTCTTCAAGCGTTGGATTCCTGTAAAGAACGAGCATGTCAACGAGAGTTCCTCACTATCATGCCTACGTATGGAGCGGCTTACCAGTGAGGTTCCATAAGATAGGCCCTGGAGGCCTCCGTCAATGTAAGACTGTCAAAAGAAGCGAATTAGAATGAGCTGGAATGTCTGAATGATGACGCCTCTTGCGCTTACCCAACCGCGCCGCACGATAGTGTCACCAGGAGCACGCGAATCGTTGGGTCTTTGCGAAACCGCTCGATTACGGCATGCCTGTCTTTCTGTGCCACTTTGCCGTCGAATCGTAGACAGGGTATGCATGCGTGCTTGAGTCCAACCTCGATAATTTCGAGGGTAGTTCGCCAGGAAGAGAAAACGACACTGTTCCGTATATCAGCCAGCCGAAAATACATGTATTCCAGTCTGAAGACGGTCTGAGATATCACACCATTTGACATCATGAGGTTGATTTTGGAGATCACTGATTAGCATGGATATCTTCGTTGGTAATCCATCAGATAACTGGTTCATCGTGAGGCTAGGCATATCATCCGTCTCGAATATATCGGTCGATATGTTTGCGAAAGGACAGATGGTCTCATGAGAACAGGATTTGAAGACCACAGGATGTGGGCGAGTTGATACGCATGTGGGACAAACAAATTCCAAGCATTGAGAGAACGTTGACATTGCTGATGGCCCAGCTTCATAGAACGTGTTCTCTGTTGAATCAGCTGGGCAATAACATAGACGACATTGAATGCTGCTAATTCCACGTCGTATGTTGAACATCTGTTGCGCAACTGCTGTCCAGTTTTGGGACGTCTGCTCGTTATATGTCTCGAGATCATATCGCATCTTATAATACAAACCAAGATTGCAAACCATGCGCATTGCTTCGATTCTTTGTAGCATATTGGCATAAGAGTGTGTCCTCCCAATCCCGCCACCTGCAGAGAGGGCTTGCTCAATGTGAGATAGAGTGCGCATTTTGAATGCCTGGTATAGATCTCTTTCTGCTTGGGCCAGCTCCACAAAGTGTTGGAAGTCATGTCTTGGTGGTAACTGAATAACAGTCTTGGGGCGACGCAGAAGGATACAACCCGCGAGGCGCTTCAGGCGTTTTACTGCCTCATCTATCTTGCCGATTTTCCACAAATGAGAGATATCTGTGTTGAATTTATGTTCTTCCGAATAAGGATAGACTTGGAGAAACTTGAGGAGTGCTGTGAGATCACCGAGTCTGTTCTGGATGGGCGTGCCTGTTACAGCCCATCGAGAAACCGAGTTCATCGAACATATGGCACGAGCCATTCGAGAATCGCTATTTCGGATGAAATGAGCTGGTGATTGTCAGCATATACTCTTACTCATATAAAGTGCGTGTGACAAACCCTCATCCAAGATGATTCGCCTCCACCGTGTGTTAAATAAGAAGGACGGCTGCTGATCTGAGCTGCCTTTCCACTCCGAAGATACCGTGTGATAAGTTGTCAATACCACTAAGGATTCTTCAAGATCAGAATCGTTTGTTACGCGAGATTTTCCATGATGCCGGCGCCAAGGAATACTGTTGGGGAAGACATGTCTGAAGGCTCCAGTTAGTCTCTTATTAACTTATGTCTTCAACAATATTATATATGCCTCACTGTTTCAGCTGTTCTTCCCAAGAATCAAGAACTATGTTTTTTCGGAGCATTTAGCCTTTGCAAGAAATTGAGAGCGAGCAGACTGCTAGCATTCAAACTCACGAGGGGGTGGTACGACGATCAATGTTCGACCAGAAGATTCTTCAGCATTGGCCCCAGTGATTGAGATTGGATCGTTTCTATCCACGAGTAGATCGGATGCTACTAGAGAAATCATGGATAATGTCTTGCCTAAGCCCATAGAGTCTGCGATAATCCCACCATAAAATTGCTGCGGCGGCTCTGTTTGAACTGCGTCGGAGACCCTGTTGACAAAGCTACGCATGATTCAGTGAAAGGTCATTATATGCAATTACATGCATCATGTCGTCAGTGGTGACTTACTAAGAGCCAGTGCTCTCAGAAACGAATTCCCAAAGGTCTGCTCTGCTGCCATCCCAGGCCCAACCTTGCTCTCTTTGGAGCATAAATGTCAGCGCTTGCAGTTGATGTCTGTTAGAAAGATGTTATTAGCATGGCTGAAAAGGCATCAGAAAACACATAATAATGAGGCTGTTTCGTTACCTTTTCATTGTTGATCGAATAGAGCCAGGCTGTTTCGTTTCCACTAGATCTTCTTGAGAATTTAATACGTCAATCAACTCGGGCCGCGGCTGTGTAGTTTCGATCATCACGAAGTTTGAATGTTCTCTGTCTAAATCCGAGGTCCATAGGTCTGGGCCACAGCAAACAGATAGTTTGTGTGGGTTTCGGTACAAAACGTTCCGAGAGCAGTTGACTGGATCTTGAAGATAGAGATTATGATCCTCAAAAAAGCTTCCTACTTCTTCAAAAAGAGAGTCAGGTCCAAATAGAGTCACTTTTAGCCGACATGGCGTGGACAAAGACGTAGTGAATTTTGTCTTTGATGATTGCGTTGCGTCTATTATAGAGCATGTGATTTCCAGTTCAAGCTCTTTCTCATCAAGCAAAGCATCTGTTATGTATGTAAATCCTGGGTCTATTTGGCCCTTTATGGAGACATCGTCGATGCAGCGGAACGTCTGAGAGTCGTCTAATTGAATTGTGAATACTTGGGCCCGTGAGGCTCGCATAAACTGACATGTTCCGCTTATATCGGTTATCTGAAATCCTTCACGTTAAACGCGCTATTTAGCAGAGAAGCGGGAAATTGCGCACGGTACCAAAGCATATATACTGCTTTTCAGGGTTAAAGGAGCTGGTTTGATTGGAATCGACATAGTCGGCAGCCGTATGAAGACATCTTGATTCATGTGTAGCGTGTGTTGTCTGGACAAGGCGCTCCTCGTCAACCGCTAGATTCAGTATTTCAGAAATCGTAATTCTTTTTGGTTCAGGTTCATTGGCATCGTCATTCCCGAAGAAGCTGGGTCGCCGTCGCTTTGATCCGCGAGAATAGTCCGGATCACATTCCATGCTGATTGTGTCATTCGAATACACAGCCGAGTTATAGCATAAAGCGATCAAGTTGCCGCGGGATTAGATCTCAATTCAAGAAAACGGGATCCATATCCGTATGCATATATTGACCATGTTCTGTTTTGCGCCCAGCGAAAAGCCTTGTCGCGACGTGGGTGGTTGACAGCCAATGGAATTTGCACAGCCTTGTTTCAGCCGCCGCGTTTCACGAGAGGGAACATGCAATAGAAACCTGCCATGATCAGGATTCGAGAGTCAGTTATTTCTCTCTTTTCTGCCACTTTGTTTCTTCTTACATATTAGCAAGCGGAGGACAGAAAACCCAAGACCGAGAAGGTTTTAAACACCCTCGCGTCAACTTATACGCCTAATTTCTAATACCTGCTACTATCAACTATACCCTTATTAATATTCACTACTACATTTACATTTTTTAACTACTACTATATCTATACTTCTCTATTAATTGCTACTATATTTATATGTTTATAGTAACTGCTACTACAGTCGCTAGGTTTGTCATAAAATCCGAGTCTCTATAAGCCATACACGGAGGACCATCCTGGTATTCGCGTTACGAACGATTGGAGCGGGCCAACAACAGTCCTATATGGATAAAGATGCCGTTAAGCAAGAGAGCCTCTCTTCAGGCGCAGCGCATGATGCGAGAGGCATTCATGGAGCTCGAAAGAACCATCACCGTTTCCGATCGAGCGCAGCTAAAACATTTATCGCTTGAAGATGTTCAACAGGCTGCTCTCCAAGTCGAAAAGCAGCTTTCTGCAAGTCAGTCGCTGCGTAACATGCGAAGATTGTCACCTTTGTTCACCGGCTTGGGGTACTACTCACAAGCAATCGAGGTTTTATGCAATGGAACGCCGTATATGCCTTGGTTGTGGGCGCCCATTAAGCTTGTGTTGAAGGTATGCAGGGCGATGAGATGTGAGTGATCACGCAGGCACTGATGAGTCAAATGTCGCATCTAGATATCGGCCGATTACATCGAAGCTTTCGAGCAGATCATCAAGGTTTATAGCAGGCTAGCTGAGCCCTTGGCTCGATTCAGGTTATTTGATCGTTCGTTCTCAAACAACATGGAGGTCCAAAACACATTGGCAGTGTATTACTCCGATATTCTCAAGTTTCACGGAGAAGTCTATAAGTTTGTCCGGCGAAATGGTCAGGCTCATTTACATCTTGATGGAGTATAAACCTCAGCTAATATTTGGTGATGCTTAGCATGGCAGCGCCTCTTTGCTACTTCCTGGGGACGGTTCCAACGACGGTTCGACAACATATTTGCCGATTTAAAAGCACATGAGGACCTCGTTGATAAAACAGTTAATGCGGCTAACGTATCGGAGGCAAAGGAGATGAGAGAGAAATTAGAGGACTGGAGACAGCAAGAAATGGCCAAATTAAAAAAGGAAGAGGAGGAGCGTACAAGCACCGAATTTCGAGCCGTCCTGAGTGTCTTGAAAGTCGACGAGACTCACCAGATCAAAGTATTTGATAATCTCATCTCTGAAGCAAACCGAAACCCCGGATCCTGCAGTTGGATACTCCAGCAATCAAAGATTCGATCGTGGGCAAGATGCGAACGCGATACTCAATTCGTTGTGCTCCATGGCTTCGTCGGGAGTGGTAAAAGTGTCTTGGCAGCACAAATCGCGACTTTTCTCCGTGCTTCAGAGCAATCTTTGGTAGCAGCGCATTTCTGCACATACCTTTACCCCGAATCGACAGACTACAACTCCATAATGCGGTCTTTGATGATACAAATCATTCGTCTGGATCCTGAACTCATTACTCTGTCGTATGACTGGTTGATCTTGAAGAAGAAAGCCCCAAGCAACACAGTTGTTGAACAACTTCTACGCTTCTTAGTCGAGGCCATGGGCGCCTTGCCAGAAAAGCAAAAGACCCTTCACATTATTGTTGACGGGCTAGATGAATGCGATGATAGTACGGTAGCGAGTGTTGTAAAAACACTCGACAAGCTGGTTGCTTCTGCCTCATCTTCTACCGCAACTCTTCTTAAAGTACTATTGTGCACTCAAATGAGGCCTGAGGTAATCAAATTCGTCAAGAAGAAACACCAGGTATCATTATCAAGCGAGAGAAGTCATCTAAACAAGGCCATCCAAGATTATACCTTGCAGAGGATAAACGCTATTCGACCAAGTTTCTCTCAATTAGGTATCACTGATGACGATGTGACTGCGCTGGCGTCTCAAATCACTCAGAAAGCAGATGGCAAGTCCTCATCTACCAGAACTATTACCTACTTAAGCTAATACTTATTGGCGTCAGGCATGTTTCTCTGGGCAAAACTCGTCATGGAGTACATAAATAAGAATCTTTTTTACCACCGCGATGAGATTTTGAAGGCAGCGATTAGTCTTCCTCGGGAACTCGGCGAATTGTGAGTGAACGGAATACAAGATATCCAGCAATGGTCTCCTCTCATAGATACTTCGCCTAACACCAAAATTATATAGCTACGGTCGGATGTTATCGCAGATTATGGCCAATTTTGATGAGAGATCTGCTCAACGAATCAGCGCCGTCCTAAGCTGGATTGCATTTGCAAAACGGCCGCTCCGCTTAGCAGAGCTTTTGTCTGCTTTAGCATTTGATACGAACCAAGAGCAAGTTGACGAGCTAGTGCCGGCGTATATTCTCGATAGGTGCGAGCCTCTTATCCAGAAGCAGGCCGACTCTTCTTATTCGTTTGTCCATGTGTCAGTTAGGGAGTATGTCCGTCCACACTGAGCCTGGGAACATCAGGCTAACGTATGAAAGCTTTCTCCAGAGCTCTGATACAGCACTCTTAGTCACGGACATCGAGTCGCAAAGGCGACATGGGCTAGCTACCATTCGTTGTCTATTGTCTGGTCAGCAACTCTTTGCTACCTCATACTCAGACTCTGAAAGAATCTTGAGAGTTCTCCGTGGACTTCACGGCTTCCACATGTACGCTACCGAGTTCTGGACCGACTACCTCTTAGCATCTCTTGAGTTTGGCCAAGCTCAGTTTTTCGATTCCGATTTCTTTGCATTATCTTGTCGTCTGGCAAAAAGCTTCACGGGTTCAAAACCTGATTGCGAAGCCACGGATAGTAGCCTATCAGACCCACGGCTTGCTCTGATTCGACAGAAGGATTACCGCTTGTACAAAATGGTCAAGGTGGTGCTCCTAGAACAAAACAAAGAGGCATTAGAAGTGGTTTCAATCCATGGTATAGCTTCCCGTTATACCTGATTTTTCTTAAGCTCATAGCTAACGATATCATACGTGAGTATAGATGACACTGCATGTATACAGCACGATGATACGGCAAGCGATGTCATTACTTTAAAGAAGAGGTATCAAGAAACGATTCAAAAGCTACTAAATTACTCGACTTATCCCGGTGTCTCCTTTCAGCAGCTTGAACAATTCAAACAAAACTTTCGAACTTCAGCGTTTACCTGTCGACTCTGGTCATGTCCACATGCTGCTCTGGGCTTCAATAACATTGACAGCCTCACTCGCCATGAAGCGGAACATTCAAAGCACATTTGCCGCGTTCAGGGCTGTCAATATCCGGTGTTCACCTCGGCAAGGTTACTGAAGAATCATGTGGCAGAGCACCATACCAGTCCTGATCAACGACTGAAACGAAGCTCGATCAGGAAACGTCCTGCGCTCGTGAACCCGTCCGGCCGCGACAATGTCACCCACATGATCGAGGCGCCAGAAGATGAGCCCTACGTGTACACAATCAAGTGTATCTGTTCTTGGTCTGGAGTCGAGGGAAACACAATCCACTGCGAGAATTGCGACACGTGGCAACACATAGATTGCTACTATCCTGAGAACCCGGAGGAGGCGCTTCAGGTGGATTTCCCTCATTCTTGTAAAGACTGCAAGTCCCTCGAGCCCCTATCACAGACCGCAACAAAGCGTTATACAAATGGTTCACAGCGCAGGAATGCAGATATGCTGAAACAAAAGAACATCGGTACGAAGTCCAACATAGCCTCACTACTAAACGATTCCCCCGGTGCTCGACCTGCGGACATTCCCCCTCAAGCAAACACCCACAAGGCCCAAGCGAATCCTCTTCCGCCTCCTCCTATTCCTCCTATTTCTCCTATTGAGGCTCAGTTCTCCCAGATGGCCCCGCAGATGGCATCGTACGACGCGGCCCCAAAACACTTTATCGATCCGAGTATTCAGGATTACCAAATGGAACTAATGCGGAAAGAGAGGCGGCAGCGAGAAAGTGATGGGCTACACCAGACGGCCATCGCTGCGCAGAAAAGCAGGCAAGATGAAGATGGGCGCCGACCTCTCAACAATAACAATCAGCCAGCTAGCGAACAGGGCCCATCAATTACGCTCACACATTACGGCAGTGAAATCGTCCCCAAACTCGACCGCACGATGACTGACGTGTACGACGATGAGTTTTACGAGGATAAGACCGGATGGACTACCGACAATGGGAGTTTAAACGATGAATTCAAGTTGTTTAACGACGATGAATTGAATCATGAGGATGACTTGTTTACCACCAACACATCGTCCAACGCCTACGACTTGTTCAACGATGAGTCGTCTCACGACGATGCGTTCAAATTGTTTAACGAGTTTTATAACCCAAGTCTTACGACCAATTCATCGCCACAGACGAACCTGTCGACGGCTGAATCTAGCGACGTCTTCAATCAACGCATCAGTGCCGCGAATAGCCAGCGCCTCAACACCATCCAGAACTCGCCCTCGTCGAGTACTTCCCAAGATACTTCTCCCTACCGCCAGCATCCTCCACTGCCTCCTTTGCCACTTCACGACTCGGCTTCACAGCCGCGAATGTCCAGCCAAGGACGCAATGCCCTCTACTACTATAGAGATCCTCTAGATTATAGAGATCCTCGAGATCCTCGAGACACCACTCCCCAACCACCACAGAAACCGGCGCGGATTCAAGCAGCAGAACAGCAGCGGCTTAAAACCAGATATCAAAACGGCCTCCCACTTCCAATTCCCCCCCATCTAAAAGTCGAAGGCCCTCGTCCTCCACCTCCACCTCCACCTCCACCTCTACCTCCAACGCCGCCTTTAAAAGCTGCAGGCTTTCCGTCTACACTGCCAGATTCCACTCCCGCAAACAAGATACCATACCCTTCTGTTATATTTCCTTATGGTTTGAACCTGACTGCTTCTCCTCCACTAGCGCTGCCTCCTCTTGTGAAAAATTTCCTCCGAGAGAGAACCTGCAACTTCTGTTTATGGAAAAAGATCAAGTGCGACGGCATCAACCCTTGCGACAGCTGCGTTACGAACGGGCTTTTCTGTGCCTACAAGACAATTTATAACACGAACGAAGGATGATCAATAGTTGGACAAACGTTGCGCTGATATATAGAAGATATATATGTGTTGCAGAATTAATCCACTAATATTTAAATTCATCATAAAAAGGATTGGACGTTAGAATATTAAGCACTAGGTATATAAAATAGACAGTCATTCAGGTCCCAGCACGATCAAACCCCCACACCAACGTGCCCCTGTCGTGGTATCATGATCAAAATCATCCCCCCTTTCGCGCGCAAAACAAGTACCAAAGCATTTCATTACTGTATGTTCTTCCCCACCCGCATACATATCTTCATTCTTTTCTCTTTGTGTCTCTTTCTTTATGACAAGTATGAAATCGCTACCATAAGGATTGCTGAAAAGACCCCAAGCAGGGGTTTTCGTTTTTTTTTTTTTTTTTTTTTTTTGGTTGTTGCAGTCGTATAGAGAGGGAACAGGAGTTCCTTCTTAGTAGTCAGCCTTGCCGCGGTGAGTGGTGTGGCTCCTCTTTCTACGGCCAGCACAGCAGGTGATGAAGACCAAGACAGTTGCGATGAGGTTCAAGGCGGCAGCGACGAGAATGCACCAGACGGTAGGACCCCAGCGGGCAGTGAGGTTGTTGGGGCCCCTGGTGTTGACGGCGTGCTTGATGATCTCGAAGCCGGCAAAGTCACATGCCATGGCGACAATCGTGACGACAAAGGCCAGGAAAGAGAAGAGGGAGGCGACAAAGGAGCCGAGAAAGCTGGTGCCCAGACAGAGCAAAAAGGCCAAGAAGGTAAGGCCAGCAGCAATGGGGTGCAGAATCAGAACCCGGGTGAGGACCTTGGCGGAATCGCGGTCGCCATTGGAAAAGGTAAGGCCGTTGACTGCTGCGAGAGCGGCGGTGGGATCGTAGCCAACGTGGGAGCTGGTGCAATCATCAGGCCCGCTGATATTGTATGTTAGTTCCATATTCTTGTGGTGCGATTCAAGACGATGAGGGTAGAAAGGGCACGTACTCTCTGATGATGCAGTATCCAAACGTGCCAAATGTTATTCTGTCCACAGTGCTGCTGCCACTGACATCGATCTTCAGGATGGAGAGGTCATTGACCACAGGCGCGGTTACCGACACGACAATAAGGAGTGCCGTGGCAGCAAGCAGCAGCACTGTGCCGAAGTAGTGAAAGAATGTGCCGACACCCATGATGACGATGGAAAGAGTGCACTTGTTGATGTGCTTAGATACTGAGAGGCACTAGGCAGTGATGGCAACTGCTCGGTAGTATTATAAGTTACGACGACGGGGTGAGTCGAGTTGAACAAAGACGAAGGAAATGAGAGGTATTGGATGGAAACAAATAGTAATGGAATGGCCAATGCAAGGGAGAAAAGGGAGGGAGAGTGTCAGCATATAAGCCAACGCACGGCTCCTTGTTGTCTCACGAGGGTGAGCGGCCGCCGACAGCAGTTGGGTGCCACAGAAGGGCGACGTCATGAAGACGAACGAATTAGACTTGACAGAGCTGCCAAGCGTGCTTCTGCCGGCTTTTGGTCTTTGTCCACGCGATGGACATGGCTTGGCCGTGTCTAGATACGATGCTTGGACGGATCCACCCCCGTCTAGGCACATGTTGGTGCCGGTTGTTGCTCAACGAGTTGAAGCAACGCGAATCCCCTTGCTAGCGTGTACCCGGTCATGGACTCTCTTTGTTTCTGGCCCTTGTGCTCGTCCTCTCTGTATGTACAGTGCAGAACACGCAATGGCTATACACGTATATGATCCTTCACAGACTCCGTAGACCACTCGCACAACACCGAAGCCCCTACCTACATCTTCTCCATAGATGGAATCGCGATCCTTGAGCGAAGCGAAGCGCTCCTTTCCGACATGGCGTTGCTCCGCCCGGCAAGTGTCTCGGACCAACCATGGCACCGTGGCCAAGGCAGAGCATACGAGTACAAGTACATCCAATATCCTTGTCTCGAGGAAATTTTCCAAGCAAAAACATCATGTCCCGGCCCGTCCAAGTATTCCCACCTGCTAGCCCACTCGGATCACGGCTGAGCCTTGCAGTTCACGAGAGCTGCGGGTGACGTAGCGAGAGTGGCTGCGCTACCAGATCGCTGCCCTGCTTGGAGCCACAATATTGGGTCTTGATTCCCAAGGCCAAGCCCGATGCGAACGTAGGACAGGGGATGGGTGTGGCGGTCTACGCGTAGAATCCCCTGCCGTGGCCGCTGTTCCAAGTGCAAGTGTCATGGCAGCCCGGGATGAATCAGGAATCAAGCAAGCAGGGACACGCTTCGACTCTCCTTTGTCTTCTGCTCGCTCTTGACTGCGTCCGGACCTGTGAATCCCCTCGCCCGGCATCGCTCCCCCCTATCGTGTGACGAACGAGGCGAGACACAACAAGACGGGCCAAACAGCCATCTGGAGACGATGCGCCACTGCCCTGACCACCGCGACGGCGTGATGGGCTGTGTTGGATGGCCGTTTGGGTGACGTAAGGTGAAATTTTTTGTCTTGACCTCGCACATCCCAGTCCTTTAGCCCCCCCATGCATGGCCACATCATCGGCGATGGAGGCGGCTCGTACGTTCTAGATTACACATGTTTATGCGCACATGATGATGAAGTACAGTATCTGTAGCACCAGCACCAGCCGCGCTCTTGTATTGCTTGTGCCGGGACGGAGCCAGAACAAGGAAAGTTGCAAAGCGTGCGCAGATCCATCATCATCAACTTCTGATTTAGGCAATGGTTCATCCCTCAAAACTCTCTTCAATGTTGTTTTCCCAGCGGCTTTTGTTCCATTTTTGGGAACACTCAATTGCCCAATCGCGCTTGGTTGGTGTTTGTTTGTTTCCCTGCCTTGGCTTTTTGGAAATTAACTGGCGTCACCTTTGAGACAACGACTGAATGGAGTGACATCCTGTGCGACCACCAGCCTCTTCTTGCAATACTACCGCCCTGCGTTCATTGTCGCCGGCAAAATTCAGGCCGTCTCAGTCATGTCGCATTCATTGCGGGACAAGGGCCGGCATCGTCCTTCCTCATCGTCGTCCTGTGGCACCTGTCGCAGCTCTCCGCGCATGTCTGTAGTAATAGTATAGCGCTGGCTTACTCTTACTCAGTCGAGCCCTTCTTCATGTGGCTGGGAAGCCATTCCTTGATCTGCAGCCTCTTCGTCCGCCGCCCTTCTCGCATTTTCATGCCGCTCACCATCCAGTGCACAAGCCCCTCGCTAGCGATGCTCTTGGGCAGCGATTGCCTTAGCGTCGTCGCAATGAAGGATTGGTCCTGTTGGTAGTCATCGTGCCAGAAGCCGTGCAGCGGCGAACCGGCCATGGCAAATCTATGATTGTACTCGGGCGCAGGGAAGATTTCCAGCTTGAACTCCCTCTCCCCCTGCTCTAGTTCCGCTTCTCGTCCCTGTTCCTGTCCCTGTTCCGCGCCGTCAGACCATGAGTTCGCGCCGCTCGTCCGTTGCCCAGTGATTGTCGGCTGCATGGTGCTAAAGCCCTCTGGTTCGTTTAGATCCGCAACGTAAATGTCTTCCACCGCGCTGCGAACAGGCTCCGTGATCTTGTATGTTAGAGGGCTGCTGGCTATCAACCTTTCGGCGGTCGAGGGCTCTCTCGTTATAGAGACAAAGTTGGCGTAGTAGCCCTTTAAAGCATCCAATCGATTGCGTGGTTAGATAGTTTGTCTGATTTGCCGCACCATATATTATATGCTGTTCAAGGGATTGGGACTCACGGGAGTCATCTTGAAGAACTCGACAGGGCCATATTGCTCCAGCACCTGCAGAACTGAGCGACGCTCGGCGAAGGAGATTGGCGTTGGCGATACGAGCACGCGGATCGATCTCTCGCGAAGAGCCCGATCTCGTATCTGCCGGGCCGCATTCCCGACAGTCGCCATGAGAATGCGATAGGGAACTTGAAGCTTTCAAAAAAGCAGACGACAGGGAAGAAAAAGAGAACATTGGAGATGCAGCCTCGTCGGTTGTAAAAGGCTAGCCCGATCGCTGGTACTTGCACATCCACCGGAATGGCGCACTAAACGGAGTACCTTCTTCAGTGGGCTACGCCGCTAGCTGTCGGCACGGCACAAGGCTGGCGAAACAGAGCAGAAGCTCCATCAGGCCAGCTCCGTCAACCTCCAGCATCTGGACATTCCAGCTTGGCATTCATGCAACTTTGCTCTAATACTTGTGATATTTGCTTAGCTACCAGCTGTAGCCTTTTGTTTGCCCTTTGATGGGTTCTTGACCGATGCCTTCAACACCCTAACGGACAATCAGCTGGCGCTCTCGCCTTTTCCCGCTCTTCACCCATCGCCTCGACGACCATCTCTTGCCCTCTCCGATCCCGATTCTCACGACCTCATCCCACGCGAATCGAGCATCTTGATACATCATGGCAACTCCAACGCCTATGAGGCATGCGCCCTCGCAGCAGGGCCGCACACCGTCCCATCAAGGCCCGACGCCGTCGCAAATTGCCGGTGCAACGCCGCCCATCTCGACGCCCTTCTCCAATCCCGCCCAGGCTGCATTTTCTCCTCGTGGACAGCGATCGTCGCCGCAACAGGTCAAGAAGTCACCGGCGACATCTACGTTGATGGGCCAATCCGGCATGGGCGCTCTGAACTTTGACAGTCCCTCGACTGCCGCCGCCATGGGGGCACTGGGCATTGGCGGCAGTTTTGATATCGGCCTCGATAATGTCGGCGTCGGCGGGCTGGACACACTGGGAGTCACGTTTGCTACTGAAGACGATAAACTTAAGAGATTGGATAGTATCCTTAAGCTCTTGAATGTTTGTCTGCCCTTGCTTCACGCACATGAAAACCTCTAAACTGACATACCATGGCAGCAAAAGAAAGGGTTCGTCAGCGAAGCAGGCCTGGAACGGCTTGCTCAGCGGCTTGGCCTCGAGCTTCTATCCGAGGAACATACCGCCGCAGACGGACGCAAGACGAAAACGTTGGCTATTGCGGGTTCTGCCATTGCCGTCGATATAGTGCTGGACAACAACATTGTGCAAAACGTGTCGCTAGCCTACCATGGCTCGGCAGCCTCAGTTTCCACGCATATGGAGGCGGCTAGTCAAATCCTGTTGGCAGACTTGAAGCTTGGTCCCAACCAGAGTCCCTTGACAAAGACTCTGGATAAATTCGCGTACAACTTTGGCCACATTGCCAACCTGGACAAGCTGAGCATCATCCCCGGCCTCGACTGCTACGAGGCTTTGGCAGGCATCTTTACCAGCTTAGAAAGGTTGCATCACTGGGACATTGCGACTTTGCGGAAGGAGACGGAGATGGCTGGCAAGTCGGATCAGTACCTGTCTCTGGCTGCCTTGTGTACCAGACACGGCTATCCCGTTATGCATGCACGAAATAAAGTCGGCCTCGCTTTGCAGTACTGGAAGGAGTTGCGATTTGTGCCCTCTTCAGACGGCAAGGCCTTGGTCTTTTCTGAGAACGAAAAGGTTTGGTCGCTTCTACTTGATTGCGCGCCTCTCGAAACACTTGGCCTGTCACCCGTCAGAGTATCCGAGGACTGGATTTCCAAGGATGTGGTAAAACCGGACAGCGAGCAACAGAATCAAGCACTGCGGCCTCACAGCCTCCCCATCCTTGACTGGCAAGAACCAGAGAACATCTCACTCCCTTCATCGGATGAGAATAAGAACTCGGGCATGGATGAACTATCGATGCATCTCCCAACGCTGCCTCAAGTTACATTCACAGTTACTTTTGATCCGCCTGTCATCCTTCCGCAGAATGACTGCATCAGACTCTACTCTTATGTGAATTCCACACCTCCCAACCCAAGTCCTTCGGCCGACTTTGGCCAGCGCCCTCTACCTCCGCCAACATTCGATGACTTGTTCTTCCCCATATCAGCAGGAAACAAGCAGGACCCCAGTGAATCTAGGACGATTACACGCCTTCGCGACGTTCGTGTCTTTGACCGGCAGGGCAAGTCATTCACCCGAAGTCACCATAACACACTCTTCATCTACAAGCCAATCTACTCCCAGGAAGTCACAGAAATGTCTTTTTCACATCCGCGTCAACTCATTGACATGCTTCCTCTCCTCCGACAGTTCGCCTTCCTTTCCATATTGCTGAACAATAGCTTCGGGTCGGAAACAAAGGAGAGCTCGCCCAAGTCTGTCAAAGCGTCATCGGCTCCTGCTACTACCAAGACAGTCAAGGATGAGCTGGGGGCGTTCATGGCGTCAAGTGATGATGAGGGACAAAATGATAGAGAAGAAGAACAAAAGGTGAAGCAGGAAGCAGGTTCAAAAACCAGCAACGGCGAAAAGAGAAACGGCCAAGATATGGACATTGATGTCATATTATGGGTTCATCCATCACCATATCTTCAGGTCGTCTTCCCTGTCAAGGACTCTACCATTGACATTACGCTGCGTATTCTAGAAGGAGGCGTGGTGGAGATTGTCAACGAGAACATTATTGAACAGCAGGCGGCAACTGGAAAGGGCAAGGTGCTCAACAGACAGGATCTCGGAAAGGTGCTTGAACGGCTCGAGGATCTGTGCAAGTGGGCTGAATGGATTCGCACGCGCCTTTGTTGAATTCTTGTTGATCGCCGACGAATGAATAAACATATTTGATACCCTTTGAACTGTCCATTGCGTTCTTTTTGTTGTTTGTACTTGTCGTGAGTGAATGAGCTCGAACCCCCTTTGATCTTGTTTTGATCCAGGCATCTACCCATGTTCAACTGTTCTGCTTCTCGATTCATCGGCTACGCATCTTGTACAATGTCGTGATAGTTCACTCCATGGCAAGCATCTGCCTTCTCCAGGCCATCTTACTTCTTATTTATACATCACGATGCTCCCTTTATATCCTCTGTATTCTCTTCACAACCACAACCACAACCAAAATCACAACTCCTTCACCAACCTCAAAACCCCAGAACCAGAACCACATCCCCATCCACCAAAAATGTCTTGCTCAACGCCCACCGCAGCCAAACCTCTCCCCACAAAAGGCGGCACCGCCCGTCGTGAC
This sequence comes from Trichoderma aggressivum f. europaeum, assembly GCF_033847375.1. Taxonomy (NCBI): domain Eukaryota; kingdom Fungi; phylum Ascomycota; class Sordariomycetes; order Hypocreales; family Hypocreaceae; genus Trichoderma; species Trichoderma aggressivum. Next base: position 495,024 of record NW_026946380.1, read on the forward strand.
TCCGACACCCTCCCCTCAAACTCCCACCAGCTCAAGAACCTCGCCATCACGCACTACCACCGCGTCAAAGTCCACGAACCCCGCGGCTCCTCCCCAGCCCTCGTCCAGTACTGGATCAGCGCAGACCACGTCCTCAGCGGCCGCCTCAAAGAGACAACCGTTCCCGCCGGCCACTGGCCTAGGCTCGTCAAGCTTGCCAAGGACGTGTGCGCCGACCGGAGCGTCAGCTCTCAGAATGAAGTCAGGATCCTGACTGCGTTTTATTCCCCGGACGAGGAGATGAAGGTGGACATCAAGGTAGAGTCGCTTTCTCCAGATTTGCTCTAAAGCATTGGCTAGCAAAAGGGGCTACCTAGTTTTGCTGCGGATGGAGTTCACACAGACGCTTGGTTACATAGAACTCAAGTACGATGAATAAAGATCTAAAAGGCTATATGCCTATTTTGTTTTGAAAAGAAAAAAGATAAAGGAAACTTGTAGAATGTGACTACCAGTATGACTAGACCTTTGGGTCCAAACTCTATAAGTGTATATACGTTCCTCCCATATTCAATATGGTGGCAAATAAATATCCAACATAACGCCTCAATTAAACTGACTTGCATCTTGAATTACATATCCTCCATATCTCTTCACGCATTCCTCCTCTTCCCGCTTCTTCTCTCCTCTCTTTTCTGATTTCCTCTCCTCTCCCAACTCCTCGGAATCACTTGGCTTCTCCTTACAACAGCATGACAGCCATAGCACCAATAAGAGCAAGAGTGCTCATGCCGGTGCGCACAGCACTGTTGGGCAGGGGGAGACAGTCGGCGCCAGTGCAGCCAGGGCCGCTGGAAGGAGCAGGAGGCTGAGCGGTAGGGCCAGAGACCACGGTTGACCAGGTGCCGTTGCCGTTGGCGGGAGCGCCGGGGGCAACGGGAGCAACAGGGGCGACGGGAGGGGGAGCAACAGGAGCGACGGGCTCGACAGGAGCGCTAGGAGCCGGAGCAACAGGGGCGACGGGCTCAACGGGGGCGCTGGGAGCCGGAGCGACGGGGTAGCTAGGAACGACACCGCCGGCAGCATTGCTGGGAGCCGGAGCAATGGGCATAACAGGGACAATAGAGACCGGGGGAGCAGGGGCAACAGGGACAACAGGTGCAACACCAGTTGGCTGAGCAGGAATGGGGATGACCTGGGTAGAGTGACGAGCAGGGCAGTTGGTCACATCAGGAGCGCAGCTAGTGATGGTGTGGACGATGGTGATGGCAGTAGTGAGAGTCTCAGGACCGCTGCCAGCGCCGTTCGAGGGAGGAGCAACATATGTAGGCTGAGCAGGAGGAATGGGGATGACCTGGGTAGAGTGACGAGCAGGGCAGTTGGTCACATCAGGAGCACAGCTCGTGATGGTGTGGACGATGGTGATGGCGGTGGTAAGAGTCTCAGGACCGCTGCCCTCGCCGTTGGAGGGAGGAGCAGTGGTAGCAGCAGCAGCAGCGGAAGAGCTGGACTCGGCCTCCTCGACGGGGCAGACGGTCGTGTACAGAGCAACGGTCTCGGTGGTGACAGTGGGGCGGAACGGGCAGTTGGTGACCTCGGGACCGCACTGAGAGACGGTGTGGACGCGGGTGGTGTAAACGGTCGAGGTCGTCAGCTGAGCGGGAGTGGTGACGGCAGCAGAAGAGTTGGACCACCTGCTGGAGGTGACGACAGGGGGGAGGCTGGAGGTGACAACGGGGGGCAAGCTGGCAATCACGGAAGTCGGGACGACAACACTGCTGTGAGCGGAAGAGGTAGCGGCCTTGCTGGAGGTAGCAGCCTTGCTGGAGGTAACAGCCTTGCTAGAGGTAACAGCCTTGCTGGAAGTAGCGGGCTTGGAGGTAGCGGGCTTGCTTGAAGTAACAGCCTTGCTGGAGGTGGTGGGCTTGCTGGTGCTCTGGCTGAAGTAGCGGATGTCCTGGATCTGGAAGTAGGTCTGGGCAAAGTCACCGGGGAACTTGGCGACATAGTCAGCGCAAGTGGCCTGCTTGGTGACGCTGGCGCAGCTCTGTTGCCAGAAAGCAGGGGTGCCAACGGGGTTGCCGCAGAAGTCGATGTCGAGAATGAGGCGCTGGTTGTTGAAGTGTCTGTCGATGTTGCAGTTGGAGCCCTGGAGGTTGACAGCGGGAGTTCCCCAGGTAGCTGTGTCAGGGTTGGACGAGGCCAGGTTAGCAGGCTCGGCACCGCGGGCCCAGTTGTACAGCTTGATGTAGTCGCTGGTCCACTCAATGGCGTCTATACAGAGTTAGATATCGATGACCCATTTCCCAAGGGAAGTCGTGTGTATACTCACAGGTACCGCCGGAGCTGGAGGCCCAGGGGCCCTTGTTGTCGTTGGCAGTGCATCCCTGGTTGAGGTACTGGCTGGGAGGGCTCTGGAAAGTGTTGTCGCAGTTGCCAGTAGCGACGGAAGCGGTCTGGCCGGCGTTTTCGAGAACACACTGGCCGAAAGACTTGGTGTCGCCAACGTGGAAGGCAGGCTGGTTCTGGACAATGTTGTTCCAGCCCTCGTACACATCGATCTCTCCGTCGTTGGGCCAGCTGTCACCAAGAGTCCAGAAAGAAGGCCAGCTACCGCACTTGTTGGTAGGCAGGTGGGAGAATCGGGCAACGATGAGACCGTGCTTGTAGGAAGCCTTGGACTCGAGTCTAATGGAGTTACGGCCAGGGAATCCGGAGCCCTTGAGGACGGTCTTGGTGTCAACTCCGAGGTAGACCTCGTTGTTGCTGGTGATCTTGGCAAGCCCCTGTGCCTGAGCGTTGGCCTGGTTCTGGTAGACTACGAAACCAGAGTTGGTGTCGGCGGCCTATAGTACCGCAGTTAGTAAGACATTTCAAGCAATCGGCGGGTGATGACGGATATAGAACAGAGGGTCGTACATCGTTGAAGTTGAACTTGCTGAAGAAGTTGGTGTGGTCGTAGGTATCGGCCAAAGTAAACTGAGTAGCAACAGCACTACCCGCACAGGCAAGCAGCGCCGTGCTAAGGGCGTTAAGAGAAGGCATCTTGCGAATGGTTGTCTCGAAAAGTTAAGGATAGGCTGAAATTCGATTATCGTCTGAAAGAATGACTAGATTTCTTGATGTGTTCGACCAGGAACGAATGTGTTTTAGACGTACGATACGTCAGAGGACGAGCGTCGATGCTCAAAGTTGTCGTTGATTGACGTGTAAAGGATTGACAACGAAGGAGTGTGAGATGAGACACTTCTGCGGGCAGTCGACCTTCTTTTAGATGGAAACATCTTGGACCCCCTGGGCCCATTACGAGAAGCTTTCTCATAGGCGGCAACACCGCGTGCATCCAAGGCCAACGACAATACGGCATGTGAGTAATGCCATACGCCTAAGGGCCTCCTAGACTTGGCAAAGCCCTTGCTGTCCACCTTGAGATCCCATAGCGCCAGGGGGTGAAAGCCGTATCGAGCATATGTGGGCGAATACCCAGTGAGATCAGGGGACTATGCTGAAATGGGGCCATCTTGGGCGTGTGGGAAAGCAGCAACGCCCAGACCAATCAGTTGGAGGCAACATGGGGAGGGCGAATCACGAAGCTGATCCGGGAGGGTGAGCCGAACCAGTTTGGTAACGGGACCCGAGCCCTACTGGCTTGGCTCTCAAACATCAACAGACAGAAATAGCACGGCGAGATTGCAGTTCTATACAGCATGGCGTCGGACATTGGACCCGGTCTTCAGCTGGAATCAAACGGAGCTCGTGAAGATGTCGAGCACAGAACGACGAGGCTCGCCCTCAGGAGATCCAGTTCCATGGTATCCGGCATGGCATGGCATGGCCTGGCATGGCGCCCGGGCATGAACTGCTCTCCTGCTGCAGAGATTCATGCGTGCCGACGGCGAATCACCCCATCCCCTCTCGACGACGGGGCCGCTAATGCAGGAACTGCATGGTTCCAGGGGTGAAACATTCAGTCTGGACCTGTCGACTTCCTTGAAGGCTTCTTCAACACCCTTGTCGGCCAAGAAAAGTCCGAGTTCCAGTATCCAGTACCTGGATTGGTTGCCGCCTCGGGCATCCGTACTGTACGAGAACGGAGAATGGCGGGGTGCCCATACCTACTCGCCTCGTATAACGGGCTGCAGAAATGTCTGAAAAGCCGGTTGCTCGTCCAATGCCAGGCGGCAAGCTCGCTCCGCCTTGCCGCGGGTTTCAATCCAGGGCGTCAGCATGCCGATATGGGCTCGATACTCCATAATCACCCTCAATTTCGACGGGAGTATCCCCGGCATAAGGGCGCACGACAAAAGCGTCCTAGATAGGGAGCATGAGCTTCGTATACGAATACCATCTGCACAGACATGCTCCAGCTCCTTGCCCGAGGGTGCGAGTCCACGTACCAGTGCGCAGAGATGGTGCACGCACGAGTAGGTATCGCATGTATCTCTACCGTCCCAGTCTATCCGCCTTTGGATGTCGATGGTTGTAAACGCTTTAGCGAGCCCGAGTCGTGTTGGATCTATTGGACTTTGTGTGCCGCGTCTTCCCTCGATAGCAGGCGGAAAGTCCCACATGGGAAATCGCCGAAACGCTGCGCCACGCAGGATGGGCGGCATAAAACCTCAAGATATGCAGGTTGCAGATTGGACTGCGTGGCGATTCCGATTCTTGTCGCATATCATATAAAGCAAATCCCGTGCTTGCTTGGCGGCCGAGCTTCGTTTGGAGAGGAAGAGAGAGGAAGAGGAAGAGAGAGAGACTGGCCTCGCGTCAATCTTGGCGCATCGATGCATCTCAGGCACCAGAAACACCCCAGTGTCGAAGCGAGACCACGATGGGAAAAAAGAAACGAAGACGCCTGAAGACAGGATGTACCGCGCCATCATGGCATTCCAGCTTCAACTGCATCTGCAGAGAGCCATGCCCGTATTGCCTGATGCCGACGTTAATTTCCCTTCGAGGGCATGTTGTCAACAAAACAATCGACCCAACTGGACGACAACCCGGAGCTCCGACCTCTACGAGTACGTGGTTGCACTAGCACCACCACTTTCGGCCGGTAGAGGCGCCGGATCAGGGAAGCTTCAGGGCGCTAAACCAGCCCGTCCAGCGGTCCCCCATCACCCATGGCCGCTGTGATTGGACGGCCGGCCACCTATCCAGCCAGGGGACTGCCCTAGTCGAAAGCCTCACCACACAAACACCATGAAGAACCAGCCGTGCAGATACTATTGAAGAGAATCACGGGCCATCAAGAAGCCTAATCGTGAAAACAAAACCCACCAAATGAACAGTGGGGGCAAATGCATGCAAACCCGCTTTCAGGATTCGATCTATTTGAATTGAATTTTCTTTTCCCGCTGGACTTTCCGGACAAGTCCCCCATAGCTCCACTCTGCCTTAGAAGTATCCCCAACTGCTCCTTTCAGGGGGGGAGAGCTCCCAAACGTCAGCGTTCAATTCCCTCCCCTTCCCTCCAGGCAATCTCAACTGCTACCGGATAGTATGGACGAGTATGTAGTCATGGAATGTTCCCCCCATAGAAGCTTCTGTTTCGCTTCTGGGCTGCTCAACCCGGACCTTGTAGCTTCTGTGCAGCCCATTCGCCTGGATCCCTGTCTTGCATACGCGGCAGGCTTGCTCTTCGTGTTGGCTGCGAGGTCTCTATAACACCGTAGTCAGAATGCTCTCCCTCATCTCTTCCATCTTGTTTTTTTGGCCGCATCATTTGGAAATACGAACTGTAGCTGCGAGTTCTCCTGAAAGTTCCAGCGTACCAAGTCATGGCAAATAATTGCCAGGGCAGCATGAGTCTAGTCCAAGGTTCCATCTTGCTTGAGGTCGCGCATATTTACTATTTGCATTTTTTTTCGGACTTGTGAATAGGAGATCAGATTTCCCGAGGTTGATGCCGATGGCCGGGAGTTCTCGTATCGAGCCCGTGACTTTGCATACCGAATCCTAGGATCTCAATCGGACAGCATCCCCTTGTCTGGTCCTACTATTTAGTACATATCATACGCATCCGATTATCACCATGGGTGAAATTCTAGCAACGCAGTACCTTGTATAATCACTTCATCTTCTTCAGGAATTCCCTCATCCCAATCCTCGCCGTCTGCGTCGTCTTGCCATCAACCTTGACATTCTTCACACGCACCCAGCCCCCATGTGCCGCCTGTACGTAAAATGCATCACGTTCATCATCGACTCTGACGGCCCTCTGGGTATCCTTTCCTTCTTTCCCTGCTTCAACCCGAAATAATACTTCCTCGTCTCTTCCCGTCACGTCATGCTTAGGGACGCTCTCTGCGTCTAAGAAAAGCACTCGCTTAAACTTACCTTTGCTGTTCCTCGCCTGTGTCCACACCGTATCGAAGATGTTGATGAAACGCTCAAAATGGGTTGGAGTCCAGTCAGACCAACTAATCTGTGATTCTCCTTTGCCCACTTTCGATGCGTAAACCAATTCCTCGTCCCCAAGCTGCTCGACCATCCACCCTGCGTCCGTATATGGTGGCACATGCAGTCCGTCTCGTAGCCCCTGGACGAGCATCTCTGCGCCTACCTTGGCGAGGGCTTCCGTCAGATTCTGGAGCGTAGCACTGGCTGGTATCGGTAAGCCAGGGGATGGTGTCTGGGCGAGAACGGTGCCATGGTCAAAGACCTTGGGATCCAATGTCTGAAGGGATACACCGGTGTACTTTTCGCCACGCATCATGGCATGATGAATTGGAGCTGGACCACGTAGACTGTGCCACTCAGTTAACTCAATGCAATCTAACTCGGTACCATGGCATAGGGCTTCAATGGTGAGGCTTACTGCGGTAATAGTGATGGATGAACATTCAGTCCTCCATATTTCGCTGAATTCAGTATCCGTGGCGGAACAAACAATCCAAATGAAACAACGACAATCAAGTTGGTCCATTCTGGTGTCTATCGTCCATTTAGCCTTTGCCCAGGAAAAAAAAAGAATCTCCAAAATGAGAGTCGTCATGAACGGAGGTGTGGAACATCTACAGATGTGTAAGGGATCAGGGCCATAGAGGTAGAACTTACCTTCCAACCTCTAAAAGTCTCTCGCTGATGTATTCTCAATCCCAAATGTTCCGCAACAGATTTACACGGCACTGTCCTACCGTCAATACCATCTCGAAACGTCAGTGAGAAACACCATGCTTACCCTCACTGACATCTTTAAATCCTCGCCCAGTTCGCCTCGGAGGCAAAACCATGACATCCAGAGACTCGATAAGCTGTGCGTTCCTTTCATGCTCATGGTGCAGTGCACGTAGAGATTCGCAGCTGAAGGCATCCGAGCCACAAAACAATATTCGGAGCGGGTCTGAGGTCTTCGTTGTGATTTCAGATGAAAAACATCGTCGTTGAGCGACCGCTAATCTCAGCTTTGGGACAGAGATTAGGCGGGAAAAGGGTCGTATCATTATGGTAGTTACTATAATGAGAAGGAAAAGGTATTTGATTGAAAATGAGAGTTTTCAGTGAGGCAATGTCGAGATGAACTTTGCTGTTTCTGTGGCTGCAGGGTATGGCGATATTCCGCAGAACCTCAATTGGCCACTCACTCGCGCTTGGTGCAAATTCGGCTTATATGCATCAACGTCCATAAAAATCAACATCATGAGATCCATCACATAAAATACATATATTTCGTAAAAAAGGCATTGTTCAGGTCATCTCCACGCTCCATTCGCAGGCTACATTCCAAATACTCCCCTCCAGCTCAACATCCCACACAGGCGGCTCAATCAGCACCACGCTCTCCATCTTCACCTCTGCTCTCTTACCCAGACCGGTCAGCTTTCCCTCGCCAGCCAGTATCCATCTCTTAGATGCCTCTGTCAAAGGATCGCGGCCTTCTACAAGATACATTCGCCTCCCCGGCCTAACATGCTCCACGTGAAGCTTCATCGCTGATTCGACTCTCCCGCTGTTCTCATCCCACCCCTTGACTTCCGAAAGCCATCCTTGGAGCTGAGCCGCCATCCCCCCAGAGACGTATCTTGACCCTCTCCTCTGTGGTGAAAACGCCGCCGGGAGGCCATTGAAAGCAGTCTCGGCGTCAAGAGGTTTGAATCGAGGCGCCTGCTGAAAAATAGGCTGCGGAAGAGCCTTGGAATTCCGCATAATTATGGGCGACCCCTCCCCGCTATCCATACTCATCACCGAGGCTCCGTCTTCAGTATCAAAGGCGGTCTCCTCGTGAGGCGCATCGTCAGAACCGATCAAAGGCGTCGGAGATATCGACATCTTTCGACGCTTCGCTTCTCTGCCCACCACAGTAGTACCCTGTGAGCCCTCACTCGGGCTTTCTGACTCAATATGAAATCGTCGGTGGGATTTCGATCTTGAATCCACCACACCAGACGACGGTTCCTCCTGCGGTGGTACGCCGGCATCCGACTCAATGTCAAGCACACGGTTGCGTGAAGCAGCTTGTCTCGTCTCCGTAGCCCCCCTCTCATCGCCTGACAAACTCGACTCCGAGATGACCTCCTCTTCCTCTCCATCTTCAGACTCCTCAATATCGAGCTCATTGCCTTGCGTCGGCCTAGGAGCCGAAGAGGAGCCAAAGCGCGGAGTGGATTGAAATTGCGGAGGAGCACCTGGCGTCTGCGACGACGACTGCGTCGATCGCCTGGGCAGTAAAAACCGCCGTGGCGTAGGTGTCTGTCAACATAATTAGCACTGATGCTCGACTCAATCCAAAGGTAGACAAAAGCTCACGCTGGAAAACGGATTCATGGTTGGTTCGACAAGTTCATCGCCTTCCACTACCGCTCGCCTCACCCCGATGGTGCAACAAGAGCTCTACGAAATGCCAGATCATTACTGAAAAGAAATGTCTCCCTAATTGGTGAATAATGGATTTCGCTTGATGTGAAGTGTGGCCATGATATATTGGTAAGAGGGTGGAAAGAAGACGGGCGAACCCAGTCACTCAACCGTTGAAATAAGCAGATACGGCACATGCATCTAGCGGGAACGGCCGTGGGGCACCGAATCATCCGGCTTCACCCCACAAGAGCCAAGCCAAGCATCTTACAGTTGACATGTATCTAGGAAGAACGACAAAAAGGTCAGGCACATGGTTATTTCACAGGTAGGCAATCACTCTGTAACAGGAGCACTTGATTTTCTTTGTTTAGGTCATTCATTTAATGAATTCTTATAAAACATTATACGTACGAGCAGCGACGTCGACACTGCTTCTCTCTCATCACGTCTCATGCCTTCAATACAGAAACAATGCAGAAAGAGACGATGCAATCTTCTAAGACGTAACTCCGTTCGTTTGGTGTTCCTTACACACACACACAAGGCAAAAAGACAATTCCTCTCGCCATACTGTCATGCAAATAGGTAGGTAGAACAAAGCGGACAAAAAAACAACCAGCCCGAAATCCGGTGCCATCATAAACTAAAAACGCCGGGCTGTACGCATCTCGCCTATTTCCCTCGTACCGTGATGAGTATTTGCGTGTGTCAACAATCATAGTACATCCTCCCTCCAGTTCAAAGGGTCCACCAGACAGTGGATTAGTCGACTAGGGCAGTAGCCGTCGTCGTTGAATAAGAAATGTAAAAATGGGTATCCTAAAATAAAGGACAGTAATAGGGAAAGAAGAAGACGGAGACAAGTAGAAAAAAGGAAGTGGCGGAACTTGTGACAATGAGAAGCCGGCACGGATTCATAGCTCCTTAACCGTAGAAGAGCTCGAAGCCAGTCTTGTGGTCCTTCTTAGTGGGCGTTGTATCCTTGACAGGGTGGAGCAAAATAGATGGGAGGCATGGTCGTCCGTTTTCCTGCTCCCATTGCTCGCCTCCAATGCCCGTGTCAACCCAGCCCATCCAGTTGTTGTACATCCGGTTCGGCGGCTCTGCTCGATAGTACCAAGAGTTGCCCTGGAATCGTCGCTCTCTACCCCAGCCCATAGGGCTTCCGTATCCGCCAGATTCTCCCTTGGGCCCGGGGTTAAACCATTGGTTGAGGAATTTGCCGTTCCAATCTCGGTCCGTAAAGATGGGATGCGGGGCGTAAACAGCCTTGAAGCCGTGGATCAGGGCCAAGGTCTGCGGTGTCATCTCGGAGGCAACGTGGTTTCCACGCAGGTTCTCAATGTGCATGATGTCTATAAGACGCTTCGACAGACGGGAGTGGGTGACGATGGTGGTGCGGCGAGGAAGATCACGGGCCCTGTGCTCTTTATCTGAATAACCCCAGACATTATCGGCAATAATCCAGTTACTGTGGACAGGGTTGAATATCGGGCCGAGGGCGATGAAGTCTGCCTCTTCGCCGACACCCCATGAATAGTTGTCTTCCTCGGGCGTTTTAACGGGAGGCTTGGGGCCAACTGGCTTGATAAACGGGAGGTCGGGGGCACCCCAAACAGTATCGCCGGCATAAGTCTCCTCGATTTCCTTCCGGAAGGTCGTATCGTAGTCGCCATGATATTCAGGGATATACCACCGCTCACTCCGTTCCCAGGAGCCCCGACGTGGCTGCTTGGCGGCAAATTTCGCAATGTTGTCGAGCATATCGTAATGGTGACCGGTGAACCGGAAATCCATCTCCCAGTTCCAGATATAGTCGAATTCGGGGTGGTCAGCGCTGAATTTCTGGACACAGAGCCATTGCGCCGTGTGAACAGTTCGTGCCTTTTCATCGAGCTTGGTGTAGATATCCCAGACCTGTTTGTCATTCCACAAAACGGTGATGCCATGGAACTCGGGAGGGATGTGCTTCTGCAAAACGCTTTGGTATACTTCGGGGTCATCGAAAATATTGAGCTTCTTGTCCTTGACTTGAACAAGGAGAACAACTTCAATTTCACCACCAGATTTGAGCGAAAGCTCGCTAATCATGGCGCGAATCGCCTCCTTGTCGTTTTTGGAGTAAACCTTGCCCGTGTAGGATCGCAGCAGAATCACGGATCGTTTCTCCTTTACAATCTTGGCCTCATCCTCTCCGCCAGAAGAGTCAAACGGCGACCGCCCCTTGATCTTGACCGTCTTATCGTCCTCCCTGGGAGGTTGGACTGGCGACTCTTTATCCTTTTGAGCAGTGGCAGCCTTGTCATCGGCGTCCTTGGGGGCCTCATCTTTGGGAGCCTCAGGCTTAGCAAGCTCTGGGTAAACGTCCAAGTACGGATTCTTCTTATCTCTGTTCAGATCGAATCTCGCAGCGTTCGCCTCCAAGCATCGTTTTTGCAGATCGCCCCAATTGACATTATCCCAGTTAATAACTTCGGCTCCGCCATCAACCTTCTTTGTCTGCTGGAGCAGGCCATAGGGGCCAAGTCGCGTATCTCTCTCCCAGCACAAGTTGGGATCCATGTTAAACAAGGAATAGCTTCCAAAGTTGGGCTCGGGGAAATTGTGAGGACGACCCTTGAAGACTAGCAGGTCCTCGACAGGCTCTCCAGTTGGGCCCTTGCAGGGAACGTGAGCGGCGTGTCGTTGCTTTTTCCATTCGTCGCCATTGTACTTTGGGTACGGATTGAAACGAACGGGCTTATCGACGCTGAAGCCAACGTCCGCTTGGGGGTCTTCTCGAAGCTTTTGTCGCATGGCTTCCGTGCGGTTCTCCTTGTAATCAAGAGTCGAGAGAGTATTACCATAGATTTTGCCGGAAGATTCGAGGCTATTTGTCAATTAGCATCGGCTTAGAATGTCAGAAAGGGTAAAGGCAGGTATAACTCACTTGGCTGTGGTTCTGTAGGCGTATCTCCACATTTTCCTCATATCCTTTTCATGCTGGAGTCTGCTGATGGTGCCCGCATCCCTCCCCTTGCCATCAGTTTCGTAGCCTGGGGCGACGTCGTCATAATTTTCCTTGTCGCCTTGGTCCTTCCATTGCCTCAACTCTTCGATACTCAAGTCCCAAGCATCTAGCATTTCTATCTCCTTGTTATAGGTCTCGAGATCCATGTTGAGTGGCTTTTCTTGTTCCTTGTCGGCCTCTGAAGCATGTTCTTCGTTTTCTTTGGGGGGGTCGTTCTTGGGGGCATCCTCCTTGTTAGAGTCGTCTTGAGGCTTATCTTCTATAATTGGCTTGCCGTTTTGAATTGAGCCATCGTCCTCATCCTTGGCGGGCTGATCGTTGCCACCCTCGTCTTTGGTAGGCGTATCGTTGCCACTACCCTCGTCCTTGGCGGGCGCATCGTTGTTCTTGTCATCTTGGCCATCTTCCTTGTCTTTGGAAGGTGTAGTGTTGCTATCGGTATCTGAAGGCGCCTTGGGAGGCACTTCCGGTGCCTTGGGAGGTATCGGAGGGCTCTGAGGCGACTGGGGTGCAGGAGTAGTAGGCTCGTTGCTCTGAGGGTTCTCAGGAAGGTAGGGCACAATGTTGAAACGGGGGCTCGGGCCGCTGAAGAGCAGATAATAGGACGTAATGGAGGCGAGGGCGATGAGGAGGATGATCCTCAGCCTAGGTCGGCGCGAGGGACTCAACATCTTGTCGATCCCCTCGAAGAGATGGCTTCGTATAAAAAGAGAATCCCAACGCGATACGAGAGACGGTCGCCAATTCTAGCTGGAACAGCCGAGCGTTGCGAGATATATAACTTGAGTGCGGGCTACCAGAGCTCTCTCAAGTTTGCATGTTGCGAAATCGCACAGAACGGCCGTTGTTTGCCAGATTTAACGACGGATGACGCAGCTTGTGTCGGGGTAGCCTTGCCGAGTCTCTGCCGGCAGTAACCAATTGAATCCCGTGTTGTAGGAGAAACCGGAACAAGATGCGCGCTTGGTTACTCGATCGTAGGGAATGGGAGGCTCTCTGTCGGAAGTCTCACCGTCGCGGGGTGTTAAATGGGACAGCGGTTTGAAACGAGGGACTAAGGGGCTAGGAAAACGCGGTGAAAAGGGATGAAGAAGAAGAAGAAGACGTCTGATCCGTCCCAGCCTCTAAAAGAATTGTCGTGTAGAGGGAGCGGACGAAGGCTATCGCGTGCGCTTTGAAAAAGAGAGGAAAGGAAAGGATTGAATGGTGCGAAGGAAAGAATCGGGGGATAATCAGCACAAGCTGGCGAGATGAATGTCGTGCTACAGGGAGGTTGAGTTGGCTAACGGGTGGACTCGTGGCCTGTAACACCAGGAACTAATGCGCTGTACTCGTACTACCTGTACTAGCCAGAACTTCCATCGCCTCCATCGATTCAATCTCGACCTGCAATTGACCCCAAATCCTGCCCATCCATCAATTTTACACAAGTGGCCGCCCGCATGAGCGACATTCTAGCGGGGGACTCCAAAATTACAGCGGGGTTGGCTTAGGGGGCTGGCCAACGAGGGCGGATGTTTGCCACAGTGCTCAGTATCTTGAGGGGGCCATAGGTGGTGTTGCACCGGAGACAAATTCATCAATGTTGTCGATCAGAGCAAGAATTTCTGAGGATTACGCGTAATGGAGGTTGGATAGGTAGGCGCTGGTCCAGCACAGAGAATGGCTGCAACGAGCATCTCAGACATTTCAGGCTCATGAGGTTTGCGCATCGACATGCTTGGTACTCGTACATAGCAGCTTAGTACCTCTTAGTCCACAGATCGTATCAAATGTTCCAAGCTTCTCAAACATCCGGCTATTGGTGCCGGCCTAGCATCGATCTTCCATCTCGAGCATCAGTCCAAATCCGTCTGTTTGCGTACGACGTCGGCACCTCTCCTCCGACCCCCAAAACGCAAGCTTTCTACCAAGTGCTCCAATTGCCGTGGGTCGAGGCTTGACCAAAGTGGCTCCTCCGGCCCAGGGGCAATTTCGTAACCCACAGCTCCGTGTCCACAGCGATCCTCATAAGTATCAAAGGGAGGCGCCATTCTCCTGAAGATCAGTTTTAAAAAAGAAGAAAAAAACAAGTCAATCTGTAAAGGACACGCGGATGAGCATTTCTCACCGATGCTTGCTGGTTCTCCATCTCCATCTCTCAAGGGACATCGTGACGTCGTGGGTATTTGCGCGTGCGAACACAGAAATATACTTTTTTTTTTCTCCAACACTCAGCATAAGAGAGACATTAGAGTCTCACAGTATATAACATAACCACACCAAAGAGAAAATTCCGCCACCTTCTCCATCCTCAGCCTCAGTCATCCATTCCAGAAGCATAAAAAATCCAAGCCGAGGATATTTCATTCTCCACGTGTCACCCAGACTATATTTAACTGTTCCAATGAACTTTTTCTTCCTCCCTTCACACGTTGCTTTCGCCCAGGACGAGCGAGTCCAAAAACGGCACGTCGCTAACAGGACCAGAGCGAGCAGCGGAAACAGCACAGATCAATTTACAGGGCGCTATTGATGTTGGCCAACCGTAGAAGGCAGCTCCAACGGCAATCACTCTGGCTTTATGCACAGCAAATTACAGCTATCCTAACTCATTAATCCTCCCCCCCTTTTGATATGGATCAATTGGATAATGTAGGAGAAAGGGGGAATATACTGAGCAACAGCACAGCCAGGTACGCATAGGTAGGTTCAGGTACACTAAACGTACTATGCGCCAGCTGCGACGAGTCAAACACACGCATTCCCAAGGCTGCGACACATCCCATTGTTTGGACGTCTCACCAACATCCAAAACACCAGCTGAGCAACACGTGCCAGAATCATGCAGAAAAGACGCTGCATTCCAATGACATCACGGGAAGTTGTCTTCAATCTATATTTGTATCAATCTGTTTTAAGCAAGTGCGCTTGTCGACTAGCTTCGACGACCTCGCCCGCAAAAGGCAGACGAGTTCGCTGCATATGGACTGACGAGGCTTGCGCTATCTCGAACCAGCAAAGCCACCGCGATGCCACAAGATCTCATCAACACCATACATACACATACATCGACTTTCAACAGCAGCAGCATACTAACATCATTCACACAAGATTCAGACCCAGAGATTTGTAGACAAACACTAACATTATGACCGAATAAGACGGTATAGTATCAGATGAAGATGGGGGGGAGTGAGATGGACTAAATCAAGTACAAAAAACGACACACATAATTTTCTCTCCTTCTGCTGGCGGAGAAACCCAACAACCATATTAACGACTCGTCAGAGACGTCAGTCAGTTCATCCCAAAGAAGAAGAAAACGCCATCTATGATGAGGACAGTATATATAAACATGAACTAAACGCATGTGGGATCGGATTCATTCGTAAGCATGACTGGATTAACCAAAAGAGACATCCACCAAACAAGCCCAGCCGGCTGTGGGTATATATACCGGTGAAACAAAGAAAGAAAGAGAAAAAAATAGGGTATATAAACCAAAAACAAAACTATTATGCATTGGTTCCAAGATTCTCGGGCAAGGGGCATTTCGCGCGCGGACATGTCCAACTTTGCACTGCAGAGTGAACAGCGGCGATGATGATATTAAGACATTATGCAATGAGGCAGATCGAGACGGCAGGCATTTTACATCATGCCCAGTCTCGTCATCCTCTTGTTCATCTTGGGTAGTGGACCCGGACCTAGGCCAGGTCCCCTCATACCGGGTCCCATCATACCAGGTCTCATGCCGGGTCCCATGCCAGGTCCCATGCCGGGTCCGAGGCGGCCTGGTGGAGGTCCACCGTACGGGCCTGGTCCTCTGGGCAAGCCAGGTCCAGGGCCGTAACCTGGTCGAGGTCCCGGGCCTCCTGGACCCATACGTCCAGGTGGACCGCCGTATGGTCGGGGGCCCGGGCCCCCGTAGCCGCCTCTCCTGGGTCCTTGGGGATATGTAGCAGGTGGCGGCGGCTGGGTCCTCCTCAGGGCATCTTGTTCACAGTAGGCCCTACCGTCAACCTCAAAGTAGCCGTCCGAAAGTGGTCTGCCGCAGTCCAGGCAGCAGAAGCAGTCAATGTGGTGCTTGACACGAGATTCGTCCTCGACAAATTGACCCTCGATGCCGCGCCCACAGGTTCCACACAGACTGCCGTTGAGCTTGTGGTAGTGCTGCTCGCAATATGGCTTATCATTCAAGACGTAGAATTCTGCCGAGGTGAATGGGTTCGAGCACGTGGCACACACAAAGCAGGCCTTGTGATATCTTCCAGTCAATCGCCCATCGGCAGACGAAACACTTTTGCCGGTAATGGGTTCTCCGCAGGCTTTGCAATCACCACGAGATGGAAGCTTGAGATCCTTGGATGCCTTTAGGTCTCTAGATACCTTTCGGGGGGATTCACGTGGTGTAGGCTGAGACTGTCTTGCGGGTGACTGTCTCGGAGGGGATACTGGCAGTGCAGGCTGGGATTGTCTTGGGGGAGATTGCCTAGGAGAGGGTTGCTTTGGAGATTCCTGTCTAGGAGAAGGCTGCTTTGGAGACTCCTGTCTAGGAGAAGACTGCTTTGGAGACTCCTGCCTGGGAGAAGATTGCCTGGGAGAGGGCTGCTTGGGGGTAGATTGTCTGGGGGAAGGCTGTCTGGGAGAGCTTTCATTTCTAGGTCCCAGGTCTTCCTCTGGCGCCGGCGGCCGGGTAGGATTCGAGGCCATGGCTGGGCTAAATGCCCTGTAGGGTTTGAACGGCTGGCCGAGGCCAGGCTGGATTGCCGGGTCATCGCGTTCTTCTTCTACCCCCTCCGGGATGAGATATGGCGATCGCGGTACCGGCGATCGAGCGGGAAGAGGTATCTCGGCTGCCGGGTCGAGTCGAAGATCCGCAGGCCGCGGCTTCTCCTGTGACCTTACCCTAAGCGCATCCGGTATACTATTACGCGCCTCAGACCTCGGGGGGCTTGTCTGCGCAGTGTTCTGGCTCTGGTTGCTAAAAGTAGAGTAGCCCGAAGACGCAGAGTCCGACGACGTATGATATGGGTTGCTAACACCAAACTCTTCGGCCAAGTTGAGAGAGGCCGTCGGCAAATGCGAGGGAATAAGACTCTTGCGAGGCGGAGGGCGCCTCGACGTATCGGGAGCCAGCGAGGGCCGTCGTTCTCCGTCGGCTCCCATAGAGGGCAATCGGTTAGATCGCGGACTCGAGTAAGATGGACGCCGCGGGGTTTCTCCTACACCAGGAGACGGCCTTGGGAAAGTTTCAGCCCTCATAGGCGGTGCCATGCCATTGGGGTCCAGCGTGCGTCCTGACGGTGGGCCGAATCCTTCGTATCCATTCTTCTGAGGTTGCTTCGGGGTTGATAGTATGTTATTGCCGCTTCCAGATGACAGACTGGAACTGCTTGTTCCGGGTCTCTCAGTCAATCGGCCCGGCTCCTCTGAGACAGGCAAGCCAAACTTGGAGAGCGACTCCTTCTTTGCTGGAAAGGCGCCGTGGGAAGTGGAAGGTCGCTGGCTGGCATCAAAGGGGCCCGGAGCAATGGTATTCATGCGCTCCATGAACCCAAGAGGTTTGGTGGAGGCTGGTGTAGACATCAGGGCGGCCATGCTTTTAGAGCTGCGATGGCCGTTCGCGTCGGACAGTTTTTCGGGTATCTGCGCTGGCTCGTCTGCTTTAGCAGTGCTAAATGAGAAAAAATCTCTTGCCTGATCGGCAAAAGATGGTCTGTACGGCGTCATCGGTGAGGCGCTGCGCGAGCCTCCAGGTTGGCTCACCGGGGTCAACGGTCCTGGAGCCATATACATTTTATCTAGGGATAGTTAGCGTTTAGCCGCCATCGGAGAGACTTCGTCGTCGAGAAATCGTACTTGCTGCGCCTATATCGACCGGGCCAGGCAATCGATCGGCCGATCTGGGGGGCGGCTCTACAAACTTGTCGTTGCTATCAGGAGGCGGCGATACTAGATATCCAACTTAGCACGGGCAACTACCGCATCACGGCGTGTTTGAAATGACTTACGTTCGACCGACGGACACACGTGTTCTCCCATCAGGGAGATTTCGACCTGCAGGCCACATGACGAACACTTGATTGTCGGCAGGAAAGCCGACTCTCTGAGTCCATTCATGGTGGCGACACAGCACTTCCGTGTAGTGGTTCAAAATATGTTATTCGAGGGCGAAGGGAAACATTGGAGATGCCGGCATCGACACGTGCTACAGAAGCAATCGTTGTCGGGGGCAATTGGTACAAGACGGCGGGCAGCCAGTCTGTGGGATATAAAAGATGAGAGCTCGAGCAAAAGGCTCGCACACGACAACTACCGTCTCTGCCACCTTCTTCGAGATGTTTTGCGCAGCTCCTTCAGGCCGCAGGTACCGAGTCGCTGAAACACAGCCTCGCCGTCTGAAGCCGGCGACAGCGCGTTCCAGCAAACGCAACTGGAGGTGATGAATCGTCTTCTGACAGGAGCGGCGGCGGGAGTCAGGATGTTATGATAGCTGTCAAGCCCACGCCTCGACGCCGGATGATTCCTGCGCTGGACGACGCTCGACACCTCGCCTGCGGTATCCAGGAGGATGAATTGGCGAGGAAGAAAGGAAGACGGAAGGGGGAATCAAGTGGCAGGTTTTGGAGGACCGGCTACCTGCAAACGGTGATGTTGCGCATAGTGTCTCGAGTTGTGGAGGTCACGGAAAGAAGTTGCTGGGGGGGCCAGACCCCTGACTAGAGTTGCCCTGGTCCCTGTCGCTGGCCTGCGGATGGCCAGGTTTCTTTGGTGGGAGCTAATTGCGATCAGGTCGCGAATCCCTGTAAGCAGCCTCGCAGTGCCGTGACTAAACGTTGCGGTGATTGCGGTGTGGATGGGCATCGTCTTTGTTGTGCACAGAAGGAGGCACGAGTTGCGAGCGGAATACGAGGCGAGGCGAGGTGAGGCGAGGCTGGACAGCTGCCACCAACAAAGAGCGAGCGGTTGAGGGTGTCAAGCCCCAGCATCAACATCAGCATCAGCTCCCAACGTACTCGCACAAGTACCTCAAGGTCCGTAACACATGGAACACGGCGCACAGCATCTTTGTCACTTGACGGCACACGGGTTGAAACCCTAGACAAGAGTCGCCCGCACGACGGACCGTGGTAGGGCAGACCAGACACCGCGGGCGAGGGTCCTTAAGACCGCTCCCTTGGCAGGGCAAGGCCATACCGTATGTACGAGTACAGTAAGGCACTCGTAATATCCAGACGGGCCTCTTGTCGTATTGGATTGGATTCCATCGTCCCAATCGATATCCACTCCCTTTATTGTTTGTCAGTCCAATACCTACCTACTTGTACTCGTACCGTAAGCCAGCGGCCGGTGTCCAATCCAGACCAACTCATGGGCAGCGCTGCAGAGTCTCCTGCTCGACGCATCCCCATGGCCTCTTCGCGGTGCAGACCAAACCGGTGCTCGATTGGCCTCAAGTCTCTTTAGCCTGCCACTAACTCCGTATCAGACGGACTAGCTCGCTCTCCACCTGTTTAGTCAAGACGGGACTCATTTCATCTTTCCCATCGTCGTGAAGATTCCCACCTCGTGATCCCGGCAGGCTGTAACAAACAGCGCGCCAAGCCCGGAGCGTTCGCTGGAACAAGACAGCTGCGTAAATGAGGCCCGTAGTAGCGCCAATGTTGCTCGCTCTTTTGGGTCGCGTACCTTGCAGGGAACCCCTGCCGGATTCCCTGCGGTGCCTGTGCGTTCAAGTTGGTGTTGATAAGGGGGAGAGGATCAGATGGCTGGGATCATTGATCCCTTTTCGGGGAGGGGACGCCAGCCTCAGTGGCCAAAGGGCCGTGCTAGAGTCGCCAAAGGCGCTATGATCAAATTTCCATGTCCACTGGAAGCCCCCCAATCGACGTCGAAGGATCCATCCACACCCGAAGTAGTGTACAAGTGCTTGTACCAGATGGTCGCTCATACACTGAAACCATTGGACGGCTGTCACTCCTCTTCATTCTTCAGCCTTTCACGTTCTTCTGGACCGTATCAAACTCTCCCGGTAAGCGCCCCTCGACTCGGCCGGCTGTTTCGCATGGAACATTGTTTGGAGGCTGCAAAGAACAGAGGCCGCACGTGGACGATGGCTCTTTGTCTCAAATGAGGCATGTGCGTGTGATATGGACTGGGAGATGCAGGTGCCGGTCAAAGACAGAGACAATGAAAAGGCAGCTGGAGCTGTAGGTTGGTTCCATCGCCCGCATGACGAGAATCGGCGCAGCTTCGGTTCTACAACGCATATCCCTCTGCTATTCCCACTTGGGCAGCGCAAGGTGACGAGGCTGGCGTTGCGTTGCGGCTGCCGTGCCCGTTCTCCGCACAGCACATCACCGGTGCCCTCATTTCCTCTTTCGAGCCCGATCGGTGATCGTCATCTCTGTTCGGTTCAGTTGCGGTGTATCGTTCCTCCACAACGAGTATGGGGTACTACTAAGCTTGTATGATTTCACCTACTAAAGCGAGCTGCTACCGACGGCCATCCTGGCGGGCCTCTGTTTTGGGTTGATCACTGACCCTGGCACGTCGCATGAGGCGGTTCAGCGTCTCATCCAAAGCCACCCCTGGTCGTTGTTTGGTTGTGTGCTATTCTGTACTGTACTCGTACAGTTCCCAAGCGGCTCTCGAGAGAGAGAGATCTTCAAAGTACGAGAATTCCGTCACTCAGCTGGCCTTTGTGAACCAGCGGGAAAGAATAGGAGAATGCTCATAAAGTCGAGGCCGTGTACATGTAAGCTCGCGTCCATGGCCGTAGTTACGTACGAGCGCTCTCCTGCATGTTGCGTTCTTTATGCGGTAGTACTTGTAATACTCGCGTTGCCTTGGCTAATACTCCGTGGCTGCAGCACTACAAGATATCCCTGGAGATGCCGTGACCAGGGGGTTCTGACGGTCAAGCCATTGCCGTGCGCGGGTGCAGTATCTCTATCTATCTGCGACACGACACGCTGTTTGAGCTTCACTGTTTCGGTTTCATGTATTTCCGGCCAGGTCTTCGTGCCCTATGTCAGTCATCTGAGCAATAGCTCAAGACACGTGCTCAATTGCCGAACTACAGCAGATCAGTTCAAGACGGATGCACGGGCAGCTTCGCGTACTCGTACGCAAGAGCTGAGCGAGAATCAACTCTACACAGTCCATGTCATTGGTTGCACTTGGTATGCCGTCTTATCATCTTATAATGCCCTGGGTACTGTACGTACATGCACCAGGTATGACAAGGTGAAGCAGCACATGTACGAGTACGGAGTAATTCGACTCTCCCAACCCAGAAAGATAGGCATACAGGGTAGCGGCACGGATGCATTTTTCCATTCCGTTGAATGCCAAGTTTGGGCACACAGGCATATTATCATTTAGCCGTGTGCGGCGTGTGGTCATTTCCTGCTGATAGTACAGCTTGTGGCCACCTACATTTCAGTATCGTTTACCAATTGAGCTATGGACATCGATAAAGCCACAATATATCATGAATATGATATATAACCTGCAGGAGGATGCCAGCATGCCAAGCCGCCAGCTGTCCACACACTTTGTCGATTGCTTCGTGTCCATCATGCTCTACGTGTTTATCCGGGCTGCTTCTGGCCAAAACATCGCATTGAACACTAGCTGTCAGCTTCATGACCATTAGAGCGAGTGATTGGCTGTCCTGCTACAGTTTCTATATGTTTGTCCATACTTGTACACGGCTCTCGGTTACGATATACTACCTGCTAGGTAGTAGTCTAGTTCCTTGCAGGCGAAATGCCCCAACAGACGCAATAGATGCGGTCAGGAAAGGCGGTCGATGGCGATCTCTACCCTATGTCTGCATTGGCACATGTCAGCCAACGCGTACTCGTGCAGGCACACACAGCTACTCGCTCAAAAGCACGCGATTCTCGGGCCTCAAGGTCCGCATGGCTCCGCCGTTTGTGACCGACTTCACCCGCACTGAGCAAGGCGGGCTGAGTAAAGTCAAAGACTAAGAACAGATAGCACGAGAGCTCCCAATGGCTCCAGACCATTTGATGGGCCACTTTGGGGAAACCGAGCAACGTCCCCCCACATTGATTATCAGGTCCATTACGGAGTACAGGACTCCGTAGTATCGAGGGTCTAAAGTACGGAGTATGATGAGCAGTGTGGATAGGTTGGTTTTGCTGCTTGCATCATGCCAGAGTGGCTGCCGAAGCCCCGTCGCTAAGCTGAAGTGAAAACAAAAGCAAAAGTAAAATGAAAATAAACAATGAGAAATAAAACGAAAGGAATTATGATAGAAGCAAAGAGTAAATATGTCCTCTGCACAGGCAGAAAAACATAGCCTCCAGGGTTGCAAGTCTGTACATCAGCCAATGCGATGATGTGGCTTCGTTGAAACAGACACGCCATGGATTTCGGCTCGGAGTTGCTCCCTCCCTACCTTAATTCCCACACGCTTATCGTGGCTGGAAATCAGCACATCTAGCCCGTACCTTGACTGCTAGAATTCGTCATTAGTCCCTCGTACATCAAGGTGCCTTCAATGCTACCAAGGTAGCTACTAGCTAGATGGAAAACTTGAGCAAAATAAGCCGTTAAATCTTGTCTTCTGCAAAGGCCGTGGAAGCTTCCAGGGGCCCGAAGTCCGTCCGTCCTATCCGGGCTGCCGTCAACTTCAAGCAGATGGTTCGCTGGGCGCCCAATCATGACATGCGATGTAATTTGATCCTGCAGGTCCCAACATTGAGGTGTTTTTCACCGCCTTGTGCGCGGGTCAGGCCAAGCCCGATTTTCAAGCCTCCAAAAGTGTTGGCCTATTAGCGGTGCTAGACGCTTTAGCGCTTCCGTTGTATTTGGACTGGACGCGTTGTCTTTTACCTTGAAGTAGAGCCATATTGAGCCGATATCGACTACCTATAAAGCACCAGACCCCTCCCCCTGCTAATCTAACGAATCTTTCTTTTTTCCCCTCTCACCACAAAGTAAAAACCCAAGTTCACGTTGCAAACAAGCCAACAAGCTTCAATTCCTGAATTTTTTTCAGAAACTTTAAGCCAAATAGCTATTTTGCCGCTGTAATCTTTGATCACCAAAAACCCCCTCTATCCCACCTTATTACAGGTTTACAGTTGGTCGAGGAGTCAGAACCTCGATCACACCCAAGTCGACAAGACGTTTTCCAATCTCCTTAACTCGTATGTGTTTTCCCAGCAAGACGAAGGGGCAAGAGGCGGAAAAGAAGAATGGAAGAAAAAGAGCCGAAAAGTGCAGTTCAGTGGGCTAACCTGATCCCAGGATTCACCACCCGTTCGCCGGAGCCCGCTGCTCTGCCTCTGGAGGGTTAGCGGACTCGACCTTTTCCAAATAAAGGTCGATTTTAGAGAAAAAGAACCCGTACAATCCTTCAACTTCAACTAGACCAAGACTCTTCCGCCATGGCTCCCCACGCGGAAGTTAGCACGGGCTCCTCGAACGGGAACGGCTATGCCCATCGCCAGACGGCGTCCGCTGGTGCTGCTCGGAGCACCTTCGTCGTCAATTCCCCCAATGTCAATTACACGGACTCGGAAATCCGATCCAAATACACCTATCGCACCACCAGTGTCGAAACCGACGCCAATGGCAACCTTGTGGCTACTCCCAAGGAGACGCTCTACGACTTCAAGGTCGACCGCAAGGTTCCCAAGGTCGGCATGATGCTTGTCGGCTGGGGTGGTAACAACGGTACCACTGTTACCGCCGGTATCATTGCCAACCGACGCAACCTTGTTTGGGACACCAAGGAGGGCGTCCAGGAGGCCAACTACTACGGCTCCGTCGTCATGAGCTCGACCGTCAAGCTCGGAACCGACGCCAAGACCAACAAGGAGATCAACATCCCCTTCCACAACTTGCTGCCCATGGTCCACCCCAACGACCTTGTCATTGGAGGCTGGGACATCAGCTCGTTGAACCTAGCCCAGGCCATGGATCGCGCCAAGGTCCTGGAGCCTGCTCTCAAGGCCCACGTCAGGAAGGAGATGGCTGAGCTGACTCCCCTCCCCTCCATCTACTACCCTGACTTTATTGCTGCCAACCAAGAGGACCGAGCCGACAACCTCCTTGAGGGCTCCAAGGCTTGCAACGCTCACGTTGAGCAAATCCGAAAGGACATTCGTGACTTCAAGGCCAACAACGGCCTTGACAAGGTCGTTGTCCTGTGGACTGCCAACACCGAGCGATATGCCGACATCATCGACGGAGTCAATGACACTGCCGATAACCTTCTCAAGGCCATTGAGCAGGGTCACGAGGAGGTTGCTCCCTCCACCGTCTTTGCTGTCGCGTGTATCCTGGAGGGCGCCCCCTTCATCAACGGCTCGCCCCAAAACACCTTTGTCCCCGGTGCTATTGAGCTTGCCGAGAAGCACAACGCCTACATTGGTGGCGATGACTTCAAGTCTGGCCAGACCAAGATGAAGTCGGCTCTCGTGGACTTCCTCATCAACGCCGGCATCAAGTTGACCTCCATTGCCAGCTACAACCACCTGGGCAACAACGATGGCAAGAACTTGAGCTCCCAGAAGCAGTTCCGCTCCAAGGAGATTTCCAAGTCCAACGTCGTCGATGACATGGTGGAGGCCAACAACATCCTGTACAAGGAGGGCGAGCACCCCGACCACTGCGTTGTCATCAAGTACATGCCCAATGTCGGCGACAACAAGCGTGCCCTCGACGAGTACTACGCTGAGATCTTCCTCGGTGGCCACCAAACCATTTCGTAAGTTATTTCAGCCGTTAATATCTTTTCTGAGTGACTCTAACTAATATCAACAGGTTGTTCAACATTTGCGAGGACTCTCTTCTGGCCTCGCCTCTGATTATTGACCTCGTCGTGGTGGCTGAGATGATGACCCGTATCCAGTGGAAGGCTGCTTCCAACGACGGCCACGAAACCTCCGAATTCAAGCATTTCCACAGTGTTCTGAGCGTCCTGAGCTACATGCTCAAGGCTCCTCTTACTCCTCCGGGAACCCCTGTTGTGAATGCTCTGGCTAAGCAGCGTGCGGCTTTGACCAACATCTTCCGCGCCTGCGTTGGTCTCGAGCCCGAGTCCGAAATGACCCTTGAGCACAAGCTCTTCTAGATTTCTTCTAGATCAATTCTGACTATGGAATTCACAAGAGGCCCAGGGGGCTAAGAGCCTGAGGAAGGAGGATATTGGCACATTGGACAGTCTTTACCGGATACTACCTAGATAGCTATAAAATTGGCAGAATTGGGCTCACCAAGCTGGTACTACCTACTTAGCTGACAATTGAACCAAGCAGATTTTGCCACCAATTTGATGTTCCAAAATGAAGTTCTGTTCGGTGACCTTGGATAACTTCGTAGAATGCCCGCTGGCAGTACATAGTAGACAGGTAGGTAGCAACACAAGGTATAACACTTGGTGTAGTAGAAGAACCAAGATATGTGAATTGCCTATCTATGAATATATGGAGTAAATATCCTTTCCTATGAATAACTGACCATAGCGTCGCTTGACAGTTTGCAGTTTTGTTTATTTTGCTTACTGCTTGGGCATTTAATTCAATGCGCAAGAGCAAAAAGAGATCGACATGGTACTCCACGTCGATGTTTTGGTGGTATTTTTGCGCTAATTTTGTATGCGGGGAGACGAAAGCTGCAACAACTCGTAGGTCACTCATTGTAAGTGCTGCGCGTGGAAATGCGTCGCGTCGGGAGCGCGTAAAATGTTCCCCACGCAATTAACGTGTCTCTGCCACCACTCTGTACTTTGTGCCTGTGCAGCCCTGAATACCACACTACTAATACCATACCATGGCTTGAGTAATTTTGACCGAATTTACAGTATTGTTAAGCATTCAAAATCATTGCCACATACGACTTTGAACTCTGGGCCAGTCGTTGGTATCGACAATGACTTCGCTACGCTCTGCGACGCCCGCATCTCGCGATGCAACTCCAGAACTACTGACGCCGCGATCGAAACTCAGAGCGTTGCTTGCGACTGTGGACGGCAGTGATGACGAGGACACGGCACCGATTAGCGTGCTCAATGCAAAATCGCCAAATAATAGCACAGCTGCCAGAGACAATGTCGATAGCTCAGACTCGGACTCAGACGTCCCAGTACGACCACGAGGAAAGTTGGCTGGACGAATGCAGGGCCCCTCGGACATAATCAAAGAACCGGAGACTACGAATGGCGCGGAAACTGCAAGTCACCGTGTTAGACGCATGCTAGAACAAGAAAAGGAGCAGGCTGGGGAGGCGATGGATACTGAGATGGCGGATGCTGAAGACGTCGAGGAAGAGGATGAGCTACCCGTAGCTCCACGACGATTGAAGCGCCGTGCTGCGCAGGACGACGCTACAGATCTTCCAGCTAGATCACCAAGCCCCGGACTCTTTGTATCCTCGCCAGTACGCCCGTCACCTACAAAGGCGCCTCAAAACCAGCCGGAATCCGAAGAAGACCTGCCGACTGTCAAGTCAGATCGTTTCAAAGCCCTGGTAGAACGAAAACGACAGGAGCGCCTTGCAAGAGAGGCTGAAGAAGAAGCACGAAGAGCAGAGCGCCGGGCTCTGCAGGAAAAGCTTGCCTCCGAGCTCGAACAGCTGGATTCCGGAGATGATGATGGAGGTATAACGGACGACGAAGGAGGCCGCAGACTGACGCAGGAAGCTCGTCCGACGAGAAAAGCAAGCAAAAAGGCCCTTGAAGACATGAATCGTGAGACTCAGCGACTTGCAAGAAATATGCAGCTTGCCCACGAAGCCAAGACACGAAAGAAACTATCCAAAGCAAGTTTATTTGAGCGTTTCAATTTCAGGCCAGACGGCGAACCGATGCCTCTGGAGCCTACAGCAAACAGCTCCAGCAGACCAGTATCACCTCCAACCGATGCGGATGCGAATGCGAATAAAGATACGCCACCCAGCTCACCCCCTGTCGGGGAGAAGCAGGATTCTGTTCAAGTCGACGACAACGCTGCTGCGAATCCAGACCCAGCGGTGGACCTGGGCGTTGAACTCGCGGAGCCCTCGAACTCTACAGTTCTAGACAAGGGCAAAGGACCGGCTGTGGACGTTGAAGAGCCAAGCAAGCCTACACAAACTAAGCGCCGAGTGCGAGTGAGAATACCAGTCCCAACTAAAGCTGGCGCGGCAGACTCAGATGATGAACTGGAGATTACGACTACATCAAAAGACAGAATGAATGCTGTCTTCAACAACATCCCGTTCCGGAAAGCGCAGGATTCACACTCTATGCTGGCCCTGCGAGCTCTGGCTCATGTTACATCACCAGGCAAAGAAAACAAGCGCAAGAATGAGCGAGATGGAATGACTCCCGGCGAATTCCAGGCTAGTCTACTGCAAAAAGCGAGAGAGCAAGCGAGATCCGAGCGAGACAGGAGGCTCGAGTTGCTAAAATCCCAGGGTGTGGTCATCCAGACTTCGGAAGAACGAGAACGACAGATGCAAGAAGTAGAGGATATCCTTGCCAAAGCCAGAGAAGAGGCCCAACGAATCAAGGAGGAGGAGTTAGCAGCCGAGAAGAAAGAAGGAAAAGATGGCGGCGAAGCAGACCCTCTGGCTTGGGACGATAGCGACGACGAAGAGTACGAGGGTAATGATGCCGATGAAGAGGTGTCCGGTGTAGAGCTTTCAGGCTCTGAAGAAGACGAGGCAGAGGGCGAGGATGAGGATGACGCAGAAGACGCCATTGCAGGCTCAGCCATGTTTGAAGCTGAAGCGGAGGATGCGGCATCTGAAACCTCAGAAGACCTCCCTAAGCCTGATGCCAACGAGATGGAAGACGACGCTGATGATGACGGCGTTGAAAAAGTAACACCGATGAAGAGAAGGCGTGCACGGAACAAGACTGCTGTTCTATCTGACGATGAAGGTGAACCTGCCGTCGAAGCCACGCCGAAGTTGAAGAGGACTCCTGTTGGCACCGCGTTCCAGTCTCCCGCTGCACCTACATCTGTGCTACGATCTGCCAAGAAGACGTTCATTCCTGGCCTTCCTGTGCAGGGACCTGCTGGCCTTAGCCTAACCCAGATCTTTGCTGGAACCATGGATGAGAACCAGAAGAGCCAGCTCAATGAACCGACGCAGTCAATGATGCCTGACTTTGATAATTTCCCCGATTCCAACTTTTCGGCTACCATGGATGACAACGCTGACGACATGGTTCTCGACTCTCAACGGGATGAAAGCCGAGCGGTAACTCAAGCTGTTGAACTCAATCTTGCGCAGACGCAGATGCATGGTCTGGACAGCCTACTCCGGGAGGAAATGAACTCTCAAATCTCAGACATGGTTGAGCTCTCTCAAGATGGGGGGCTCCAGAAGTACACACCCCTGAAGTCGAGGTTTGTTGAACCTCCGCACTCTACCGTGGAGACCATATCAACAGACCAGCATGGCGATGCAATTCAGAGTTCTCCGCTTGTACGCAGAGGAAGGCTTCGACGAAAAATGGAAATGTCATCTGTCGATGAAGATGTTGCTGTCCCCATGAGTGGCGAAAAGGGAGGAGAGGCAGAAACGGCACCCTCAAAAACTGCGTTCAAGGTTCTCCAAGATGCTGCTACTGAGCAAAAGAAGAAGATGCTCATTGAAGAGTTTAACAAAAAGAAAAGCAAGGCAAAGGAGATGGTGGAAGAGCAAGCCGAGGAATCTGAGGATGAGTATGCCGGACTCGGTGGAGCGGATGGCGAGGACAGCGACGACGAATTCGACGCTTCTCTACAAGACATTATCGATGATGCGGCTGGCAACGACGAGGATGCTCGCAAGCTGGCCGCGTTTTATGCGTAAGTTTCTACTCCATCTACTTCTAAGCAAAGAGCACAACTAACGCCTCGGCAGCGATCGAGAACGGATAAATGACGAAAAAGAAGTCGAAAAGTTGTACAAGGACATCACATCGGGCATGCTTCGCCGTAAACGCGGAGCTGACTATGACCTCTCCGACTCTGACGACGGCGGAGAAGCTCGACGGAGGATGAAGCGCCGGCAATTTGCCAAGATGCAAAAGGCATTGTTTGCTGATGAGCGCGTCAAGAAGATGGCCGAAAACCCTGGCAACCAAGCTTTCTTGCGCACCATCGAGGACCGTGGCAGCGACGACGAAATGGACTTTTTAGAAATGGTCGACGCACCGGCTTCGCAAGGAGAGGAGTCTCAGTCTCAGAGCGAGCAGCCTGAGCAACAGCAGCCGCGAATCGTTCCTGATAGCCAGCCACGTAAACCGCTGGACGGCGCCGGTGACAACAGGCCTCCGGCACATATGAGACGCACAAAGGATGGCAAGAAACCTTCCAACATTGGCGAGGTTCGCGAGACGCTGTCTGATCTACTGGAGGATGGGCGGCACAGCTCTGTTATTCCGGCCACGGTAGTTGGCTCAGACAGCGAGGACGAGGAAGGCCGGCCAGCATCTCGGGGAAACAAGGAAAACCAATCCCCTGCTTCCCGCCGCACCAGGAATGCCGTCGTCGATCGCATCAGCCTCAAGCGCAACGCATCGTCCACCTTGTCTTCTTCCAACCGCCCTGCTTTTGCCGCTGCGGGGGCCTCATCCTCGTCGTTCAAGGTCCCCGCCTCGCTTCTCCGCCGCGCGACTACCAACTCGTCGCTGTTGTCGACGGCCAGCACGTCGTCGTCCTCGACGACGGCGGCAGGCGGATCTGGCAGTGGGTTTGGCGAAGAGGCCAAGATCAAGAAGGGCGCGGGTAAGAAGAGCGGCATCAATGGGTTCTCGAGAGATAACGAGAAGCTGGCGAGGATGCAAGAGAACGAACGAAGGAGGCAGGAGAAGAAGGTCCGTGGGGCGGAGAGCAGAGCGGGACTTGTTGGAGGGTTGTTCGGTAAGGGTTCGTTTGAGTAGAGGATGCGTTTTTTTCTACGTGTAAGCTGGCTACATGATGAGATATTTGGTTGATAGTATGGCGTTTGGGAGGGGGATTGTGGTCAAGCACAACGGGATTTGGCGTTTTGGGTATGGGATTGAATAATGATGCTCAGCACACAAGGTTCTACGCATGGTGAGTGTGTTATTAGTTTATCTGTTAGAATGATGATGAAAGATGTTTGTTGCAGTTGTCTTTTTGAAGTCTACCCGTTGATTCCACCTTTGGTGACCAGCTTAACATCTTGAGTTGTTTCATCTCTCGGAAACTCCGAGTTGGTCATTAAAGGTAGAATCAACGGATGTTAAACTCCCGGACGCCTTACGATGGAGACCACAAGGCTTCGCACGTGGGTATCAACCAACCAGTACACGTAACAGGACAATGTTGATTGGATATTGAATAGATATAGTAGTATCATGGTATAATACGGAGTAGGCGCCAGAACACCAAAGCTGGAAAGGTTAGCTGTCAAAAATCCCCCAGGATGCTTATCTTCCACGTCTTTAGACCCCCTGGCATGGATTTGTCTCGGGCCATGACAGTCGGTACTTTTTCTGCTTATGCCGCTCAAGCCTAATACCCGTTGACCGCCACTACGGGACGGCAGCGAGAATAACGAGAGCCGGGACGGTTGTCGAGCCCCATTTGCGGGATGGGGTTTTACTCTGAGCATGTAATGTAGAAGTAAAAGCTAGCAACGATACGCAATACGACTTGTAGTCTTTGTCGTTGATTAACACTACCTACTAAGGTAATAGACTGCGTACATGCACACATGCAGGTTCCCAACCCGATGGGCCTCTACGGAGATACTAGCGGATACGCTCCGGAAAGACAGACAAGGCATCAGGCTTGGCAGGTTGCCGGGAAGCGAAAGCAAGAAAAAAGGGAGGGACGCGATACTACGGCATTTGGCCCTGCATCTGCTTAGATTGTTTGGGCCCTGTGGCTGGCAGGGATAGGCTGGAGCTGGGGCGGTCTGTGCCGAAAGCAAACAGCTGTCAGACCGGGACTGGACTGGATGTCTGGGAATGATCACAGGTGGCTTGCGGCGAATGACATGTGCTGGCAGTGGGCGGTTACGGGCGTTGGATGGCAAGGGAGAGAGAGCGAGTGAGGTGATACAGAAATAAAGTGGTGGAAAAAAAGGGGGTGGCAGGCCATTCGCTGTTTTCCGGGTATGAGAGAGTGCATGTATACACGGCAATCTCGGGGTGAGACTGGGCGGGTTTGTTGATAGACTTTGACTAACAAGCTCACCAATTTCTGATCGAATCCATATCTCGAACATGGCAATGGATATAATAGTAAAATAAAAGGTCGTGTGTAAGCCAAGGTTGGCACGGCCATGTCATGATTCCATTGGATGTACTACCCAGGGCAGCATGTACTTGGCATGTACGGACTACCCCCTACAAGGTAAAACGGCTACAGTTGTACTACCAAAAGAACCTTACTTTACAGGTAGATAATCTTTACGATGTGCATGGATGGGCATCATGCACGCACATGTACTCGTACTCTATCTTGCGGGTGCAACAGCCGGCCGGGCATTGCGCTGTGCCGGGTGTTGTAAGCGCGACTAAGAAGAAGCAAAGACAAGCCAAGGCCGGCCAAGGCGAGGCAAGGGAAGAAGAAAAGAAAGCCCGTCTAAATGGTTCTCTCTTTTTTTTTATACAGCCTTCTCTTGTCTCCCCGCCACTTTCTCCTTTTCCCCCTCTTTCTGGGGTTTCATAGGTACCTAATTCGGGCTTGTGAAGGATCCTGGTATAAAGGTGATTGATGATACTTCACTCCGCCGGTTTACTTGGCTATTTTTACGTTTCTCCCCTTTCATACCGACTTTAAAACAAATAAGACCAATTCATACCGAGTTCGGGCTACGAGGTGACGGTGGGCCTTTTGCTTTAAGCCTTTCGTTGACCAGCATTTTGACTTTGGCCGCGGTGACATCACCGTCATCTTTGCTAAGACGGGTTTCCGTAGGAGCGCGAGTCGTTGGAATCGCCAGAATCACAATCATAATCAACCGCCATCATCTTTTCTATTGAAGTGACAACAAAATAACAAAATTCACAATGAAGCTGGATTCTTTTCCAACCGAGTTGATCCACAGCGTTGCCGATTTCTTGGGCCGGCAGAGCGAAATCAATGCCCTAGCCAGATGCAACCGCCGCTTATACGCCATCACCAACCCCTATCTATACCGCAACAACGCCAAATCCTTCCACAGCGGCGCCCTCGCATGGGCTGCGAAAACAGGAAACAAGGAAACGGCAAGAAACGCCCTGGAATACGGGGCCGACCCCAATGCGTGCGAAAAAGGCGACTACGGTGCCCTTCGATGGGCCGTGGCGCAGGGCCACCTCGACATTGTCAGGCTGCTGATCGAGTACGGCGCTGCCTTGGGCGACTCGATGATCATGGGCACGGCTGCGGTCCACGGCTTTGACGACATCATCAAGCTGCTCCTCGACAGCGGGGCGGACGCAAACGCCCTGGGATATTTGGGTAAGACGCCTCTCCTGTTTGCTGCGCAAGAGGGCAACGAGAGCGCTTTCGAGCTGCTCTTGGAGCGAGGGGCCGACCCTTTTGCCAAGTGTGCCGCTGGGTCTTCTGCTCTGTTTCATGCCGTTGACGGTGGCAAGTGTAACGTCATCGAGAAGCTGCTGGATCTCGGCGTCGACATGCTTCAAACCGACTATGAGTCGAGAATCGCCCAGTCCCACGCCGCAGAGATGGGCAGGCTGGATGCTGTCCAGCTCTTCACCCAGCGAGGCGTTGGAGTCGACCACGCAGACAGAGAGGGCCGGACGGCGCTCTCGTGGGCTGCTCGTAAAGGGCATCACGAGCTGGTCCGGTATCTGCTCAAGAACGGCGCATCTGTGCATGCCGCCGACATCTGGGGCCACACACCTGCTCTGCATGCGGCAATGACGGGAAGGACGGCCATAGTGGAAACGCTGCTGGACAACGGCGTCGATATCGAGTGCAAGGCTGGTGACAAGCGGACCATGTTGTCGTGGGCTGCCGTCAACGGCCACATCAAGACGGCACAGTTCCTGATCGAAAAGGGCGCCAACATGGAGACGCTGGACAAGGACGGGCGATCCCCGCTTGTGCTTGTCGCCAATGCCGGATCGGAGAACATGGCCAAGCTCCTCATCGAAAAGGGCGCCGACGTGAACTCGCATTACGGCCGGGGATCGCCGCTGTCACTTGCCGCAGCCCGCGGGCATGTCCGGATGGTCAACATGCTCTGCAAAGCGGGTGCTTTCGTCGACTTTCCCACAAAGAAACGATGGACACCCCTGTTCCACGCGGTGGCGACGCAGAAGCACGCCGTCGTCGACGTTCTCCTTGACCACGGGGCTGATCTGGAAGCCACAGACGAGGACGGCAGAACACCGCTGTTCTGTATCGTCACGCAAGCGGGGAGCGACATGTTTGACCATCTGATCCGGAGAGGCGCCAAGATTGATGTCAAAGACGCTCAAGGCCGGACCTTGCTCACGGAATCGGCGAGCTGCGGCCACGGCAAATACGTGGAACATCTTCTAGAGCATGGCCTGGACGTCAACGAGGCGGACGGGCTCGGCATGACGCCGCTACACCACGCCGCCGTCTGCGATGCGAGGGACTTGTTTATGCAGCTGTTGGAGTACGGTGCCGATCCGGACTTGCAAGATGGCGATGGATGCTCGGTGTTTGAGCGGGCGAGGTTGCAGGGGAATGGCCAGGAGCTTATTGAAGCCGTGGAGCGGTGCGCGGACCATCTCGTGAAGAGACGGAGGTATTGATTATACACACTGCCTGGAGAGAACCGAGTATGAGACTATGGTCTGTTTATCTGAATTTGCTTTTGCTTTTGGTGTTTGAGCTCATGGATGAGTCGAGGCTTGGGAATGGTTGGCGTGCTGGCGAGTTGGGAAAATTGGGTTTGCCTAGGGTAATCTGTACTTGGGCGTTTTGGGCCTATTTGGTTTTTGGAATTTACAATCTTTTCATAATAATCATGGAATCAATGCTACAGTCTGCCTCAAGATAAAACATACATTGTAATTGAAGAAGCGACTAGTAGAATTCCGTCGAGCCGTATCAAGTGGAGGTCAGGAAAAGCGAGACTACAAAATAAATAAAGGCATACATTCATTAATATCAGCACCTAATAAGTTCATCAAGTGATGTTTTTGTACTCCATGACTCCGTAGCGAAATTCCTGCTAACCCAATATTCAGCTAACACCTTGGTTTCACTATATAACTACAATAGCATTTACCGAAGGAGATATAAATATAATAGCAATTATTATAAAAATATAGATATAGTAGTAGGCACCAGAGAAATATAAATATAGCAGTAGGTACTAGAGAAATATAGATATAGTAGCAGATATCTAAAAGAATAAGCGTATAATTTAACGCGTGGGTGTCTGTAATCTTCTCGGTCTTGGTTTTTCTGTCCCCCGCTTGCGTATCCGGAACGGACCCGGAGAGTGGAGTCCGGGGCTTCGGGACGCTCACAAAACCCACAAAAGAATGCCATCATAAATAAAAATACCGCAACTGTTTTGCATCGAATAATGACTGGTTCCGTGGTCTAGTTGGTTATGACATTTCGTTAACATGTTTAACGCCACCGAAAAGGTCCCCGGTTCGAGCCCGGGCGGAATCACCACTTTCTTTTTTTGCACTTTTTCTGCTTGTGAAGTAATGATCATTTATATTCATGTAGAGTATATAGGTAGGTAGTTGTAGATGTATGCAATGTGTCGCCCATTGATGCAGTGGAAGGAAATCGCGAGAATAGATCTAGCTATATGATGGACGATCCAGAGTACTTAGTAAATTAACTCATTGCCAGAATAACTACCATCGGAAGACGCTTTATACCAATTCCTCTACGATTTCGCTGTCCTCGAAGCTCTCACCTCTCTCAAGCCAACGAATAGTCCCTGTGCCCGGATCCAAAATACACCCAAAATGAGTACACTCATTCATAATAGGATACGTCTTCACCCACCGTTGCAACGTCTGTTCGAAAATCGCCGGGCTTTCTCTCCCCTTTCCTCTCTTCAAGTCACGTTGCTGCCTCTTGGCCAGCGCGGTCCATTTGCCCAAAATGCAATCCTTTCGCTCCTCGCTTTCTTCGACCAAGGCTTCCATACCTAGGATTGAAGTGCTCTCTTTTTGGCCATTCGCCTGACTTGATGGGTCCGTTGGCGCGAGGTCGTGATTTGTGTGTACGATGAAGTCGACTGCCGACTTGGTTTGCGCGCTGACGAGGTCTTTTTGAATTATCGTGGTTTCTGTTCCAGAGCAGAGGATTATGTAGCAGGGCGCGGAACGTGTTCCCGTGATGGATTTAGTCACTTTGTCAATCGTGAGATGATGGTGTTCTGGACGGAGCAAGTGTTGGCGGAGGACTGATGAGATAGATGGTTGGACACCGAGGAGCACGAGGCTCTGGTGTATACGAAGAGATAATGCAGAGCAATTGTGAGTTGGTCGGAAGTTGAGGGACATGGAAAGGTTCTGCCTATTGAATCGTAAGCTTGTAACTGCATCAGCGTCTCCGTGAAGGCCTACCTCACGCCGGTCAACACGCCGACAAACCCAGCATAAGTGACCGTCCTCGCAATCACCGTCCTCGGCTCCTTTGAATTCGACCTCACAAACTCCAGCACAACAAGCACACTTCTCAGTTCAGGCATCCCCCAGTCCAGAGTCCGAAAATGCATCATCCTCGCCATCGGTTCCGCATCAGTTTGCTTCTCTCCCAGATGCGTCTCCCCCCCTTTCCGCTTCTTCAGCCGGGTCAAAACACCACCGCTCGTGCATCCCAACAGAGTATCAAGCAGCAGATTAAAAGCAACCAGGAAATGCAGGTCCACTCCACTAGCCTTCGAAATGCCCACCAATTCCTGCGTCTCTTCAGATGAACACACCCGCCGAAGAATGAGCAACGCCGCAAACTTCACAACGGAGCGTAACAACGACCACGGCACCACTGACTCGAGGACTGTGTCAAATAGCGGCGTGATTTGTCTCATTCGCGGCGCGAAATCCGAAGCCAACTTGACGTAGCGCTCGGCTGGGGGGAGGGAGAGGTCGATGCGATACGTGGGGATGGGATCCTCCTCCACGGCGGAATCGGCCACCAGTATTGAGCGGCGTGATGCCATACTAGGGTTTAGGGTGTTTAACGTGTCTCAGTTTATGCGGCGGACAGGAAGAAACAAATCAACGTGGTTCGTTTTCTGCGGGTTGGATAATGGTGGTTTCTTTAGCCTGTTAAGGTTCAGGTTCAGGTTCACGTTGAGAGCAGGCAGCAATGCAGCGGTTGTGAGACGGATGACTCAGGTATCGAGGCTTCTGGGTTTAACCAAGCGTTTGCCTTCAGCTGCTCAAGTTGTGATTTCTTCTCTGCAAATGTTGGAAGAAAGTTGATGGATGTTTGTACAGTTGGTAGGGGTATCAAGTTGTGAATTAACTTTAAAAATAGATGCTTGGTATGTCATTATCAGCTAACTTGGCGACGCCCATTTCGCGATATCCCCCTTCTAACAAAGATTAACAAGGAAAATGAAAACTTTTGAATTACCAGTGACACGGCGTCTAGCATATATCATAAAATCGTGCCAAAACAACATGCGTATGCCCATCATCTCACTCCCTCTGCCTCCGCTCCCTCCATTTTTGGTGTAGTATACATACATGAGCCGCCAATTCTATCAACAAAAAATCTATAACCCCCTTCCCAAATGCCGCCTTCTTTTGCCATTCTATATATAATTAAAAGACAGAGAGCAATGAAATGAATTCTACTGCTCCTGTCTCAGCGGCCCGCCGCCAAACTCTACGCCTCGCAGACCTAGCATCCTCTTGATTCCCAGCCACAGCTCAAACGCCTCCAGCTTGAGCTCTACCCTGACGAAGCCGATCCAGGCGGTGAAGGCGCGCATCACGTTCGGGGGCCAGAGCATCGATCCGCTGTGGACAATGTCCTCGAGCTGCTCGTGGAAGACGGTCCGGGTGCAGTACCGCGCGAGGATCATAAAGGTACGAATGGGGCCCTGCCTGGTGTGGAGGTTTTCATCCAGGCTGCGCGTCAAGTCGTTGGTCTTGAGGATGAGAAGAATGATGCGGGGAACTCGGCCGAGCATCTGAACAAGGTCAACGATGAGTCCTTCCTGCAGGGCGCCGCTCATGTTCTGCTCTTCGTCTGCGCTTCGCGTCTTGAGGATGGAGCCTTCTTTGCTGACGATGCTGAAATCGCGGCCCGTGATGGCGGAGGCAAAGAGGGGGAAATCCTCTTCGCTGATGCCGGCCACCTCGTGGGCGTACTTTTTCATCCGGTCCATGTCTCCGTCAATCACGGCGAGCCACATCTTGGCGTAAGAACGCCTAAGCGGGAGGGGGATGTCGCGATACAGGCCGTGGTCGTAGAGGATGATGTCAAAGTTGGGGCCACGGCCAAGGCCGCGGCGGGTGGTGTTTTTGCGGATGGCGAGGTTGCCGCCGTGAGGATCGCAGTGCAGAGGAGCCCCGTCGCCGAAAATCATCTCGTTGAAGATGCGTGCCAGCGTTGCCGACACTTCGTCGCGATCGATGCCGTTCTTGTCCAAGTACTCGAGGTCATCTGGTCGCCGGCCGGATTCGCAAGCCATGACAAGGATGCGCTTCTTCGCCCACATGACCTCGGGAACGACAAGAGGCAGCATGGGGATTTTGGCGAAATGCGCCTTCATGCGACGGGCGTTTTCGGCCTCCTCTCTGAAGTCGAGCTCCTTGGGCAGAGACACGTCCATTTCCGACGACAGCCACTCGAGGTCGTACTCGGGGAAGAAGCGCTTGAGCGTCGAGAAGGTATATCTGGTGAGAGCGAGATCGAGAGGTGCCCAGGCTTCCAGTTCAGGGTGCTGGACCTTGACGGCCACTTTGCGCCCGGTGTCTTTCATGGTTGCCAGGTGCACCTGCGCAAGCGAGGCGGCGCCAATTGGCTCTTCGGAGAACTCAGAAAAATAGTCCCAGAGATCCTCGTGGGTGTCCTTCCGGAACATATCCTGGATGGACGCAAAAGAAGAGACGGGGCATTTGTCTTGCAAGGGTACAAACGTTGTCGTCCACTCCGGAGGTAAAAGGTAGTTCATGGCACTCTGTGACCGGCTTGTCAGTCGCTTCTTGTCCAATTGGATGTTGGTTGGGGTTATTGTAATGTCTCCTTACCAGGTGCTGCCCGAGCTTGATAAAGATGCCGCCATTCTTCTCCAACACCTTGAGGGTTCGCTCGGCGCATCGCTTGTGACATGCCTTGAGTATCTCGTCTTGCCGTTCCTTGTCATCAATCGTGGCCTTTGTGTTTAGAGTCGTCCGGTAACTATCCAGCCCGAGTTAGCCCACCGCCGACAAGCCGCAACGTGTCTCCTCCCTTGCTTCGAGACACACAGCGAATGCGCCACTCACTCATTGATGCAGACCGCCAGCGCAGCAACGACCCGACCAGTCCTCTCCGCGGCCTCGTAGCTGTTCTTGATCTCGTCGGTAAAGGCCAGCGCCGCCGTACCAGCCGCCGCTCCGGTCGATGCGAACAGAATCAGCCTGGCATTGGGCCCAGACTTTGCACCGCCATTTGCATGTGACGACGACTGGCCCGAGACAAATCGTCGCGCGATAAACTGTCGAGGCGGCTTAGCGCGAGCCAATTGAACGCGACAAGTCGAGCAAGTCCATGTTCGGTTACCGATGCGGGCCGTCGCAAAGGTCGATCTAGAAAAGACGTTCATTTGTGGTGCCGAGGGGGCTCTTTAAAGTCGTCGACCGCAGTTCGGCATTATATCGTGGCGAGAAAAAAAAAGGACGAGAGAAAAAAGGGAAAATGGTATTACATGAAGCGCCTGCCTTTCGCTTTGGAGAGAATCAAAGGAAAGAAGAAAGAAGAAAGAAATAAAACTATTTATGCGCTTTTGGCGACTATCATGGCGCAATACCGAGCAAGGAGGAAGAGGGAAAAAAAAATAGGAGACGGACTTTTGTTGGGAGACCCTTGGATTTTGCGGTGGATATTTTGGCGGCTTTCGACGACATCATCACCAGATTTTGCTGCCGGGCTGTGATTCGCCGGTCCATTATCGGCCCTGCTGATCTCGGACCTGCGACGACGCCAGAAGCGCATCAGTGCATCATTAGCGACACGTGACTGCGCGCCTGTGTACCGCGTCGAAGCGTGTTGAAGTTGCCTCCAATTAACGGGTGACCGAAACAATTCATAGCATTTATAACTGCTGCGACGAATTATATATCATACATACAAATGGAGATTTCAACTCCGTGAATCCAAACAACACTCTATTGAATACACCGTTGGCTAAACACCATCGAGCAAGACTCTTGGTTACTCTGGACTGGACTCTCACTCTCCGTCCCATCTTTTCATGCAAACCTCGCCAGACGAAGCCGCTCCAAGCAAAAGCAAAAGCAACATGCTGTCCTTTACCCCAAAGCCAGTGCATTCCTGGGACAACCGTCCTGCCGTCTCGTCCCCCCTATCGTCATCTCCAGTTCGCGCCTCATCACCTCTCTCGGCCGATGAGCAAGCGCCATGCAACCCTCGCCAGATCCAGTCTTCACCCATTCGGCCCATCAATTTCAAGTACCAAGCACGTCCCGCGCGGACAAACCCCGTCATCAGGAGACGAGAGGAGGCCCAAGAGCAGAGGCGGAGGAACTTTCTGCAAAATGTCCGCCAAAAGGCCGAAGACAAGTCCTGGCAGAGGAGGGACATTGAAGGCCAAGTAAGCTCAAGGGAAACCAACGCCGCCGTGTTGTGGATATGGGGCACTGACACACATGCGATAGTTTCTCAAGACAAATTGGCTTGCCAATGTCGGCCGTCTGTCTTATGACGCGCCCTCGTTCTCCGAGGCCGATATCGAGGATGCCATGGCCTTCTCCCAGGAGGCTGAGCAGTCGCAGATGGATGACGACATGATCCCGGAGGAACTCGTGGAAGAGGAGCACATGCTTACGTCTTACGAAGAGGAAGTATTGGCCCATCAAGGGTCACAGCTTCCAACACTAGCTGAGGAGAATGACGAATACGACGACATTTTTGCCGAGCTCATTTCAAAAGAGGGACAATTTTCACAGCAGCAACCGCAGCAGCAGCAGCAGCAATCTTCACAAAATTCAAATCAGATGGATATTGATTGATTGATTGGGTCAGCATCATCTTGTCTAGAAACATTGAATGGTCAAAATCGTCCGTCAATTGGCGATATGGAGTTTTGGTAATCATCTCGGGGCTCTCGGAAGAGTCTCTTTCACTGGCGTTGGATCGGTATACGGTGAAATGTGCTTGCATTTAGATTGCGCACTATGGGTATATGTATAAATGTGCGTGTATATAGTATGGGTGTGCGCCACGGCTACATGTCAATGATTTATTGCGGAGTGCACTGGTCTTCTGTCGCGTTGAACGCTTCCTGGGCAGAGGCCATATCCCCAACCAGGTCTGAGGGCGGCGACCCTGCCGCTTGCATCTATGATTTGTTAGTCGCATGGTTACCAGAGTTGCCGTGAAGAAGTCGAGGCTCACCCTTTGCATCCTGTCCACGATGTATTCCCTGTCCTTCGCGTTGGAGTCCGAGTAGGTGGGCTCGTTGAATTTGGCCACAATCTCCTCCACAATCGTCTTTTGCTCCATGTATCTCTTCAAGTCGTCGGCGGGAACCGAGTCCTTGTTCTTGGCAAGCCAAGCGGGGAACTTGTCGTGAAGCTCCTTCATCGGCTCGTACAGAATCTCCTTGTTTGTCAGCTGCTCCATCATGCCCATGAGCATCTTGGAGAAGTCCTCTTCGCTGCCGCCAGCAAACTCGCCGGCCGTAAGCTGCTTGAGCATCTCGGCCAGAAAGTCGTCCTCGCCACCCGCCGCCGCCGCCGCGGTGGCCTGGTCGCCAGACGACTGCATGCGCTCCATGGTACGACGGATCGTGTCTTGAAAGGCCGCACCGCTTGGCCCCTCACCGGCTGGCTGAGAAGGCTTCGTTGCGGCGGCGGGAGCGGGAGCGGGAGCGGGAGCACTCGTAGAGGCAGCCGCAGTAGTGCTCGCAGTGGTGCTTGCGGCGGTGCCTGCGCCGGCCGGGCTTTTGTCTTTGCTGCTGGTTTGCTGCTCTTCCTCATCGGCTTCAAACTCTGTGCCCATCTCGGCGCCCATCTGCTTGAACATCTCTTCAAACTGAGCTTGTAGTTCGGGCTGTTGGAACAAATTCGGTGTCAGTACCACGTATGCGGCGGGCAGAGGGCAAAAAGCCGACATACAGATTGCTCCAGGTTGGCCAGCAGACCAGCTATGCCTGCCTGCATCCTCTTGGTGACTTCTTCTTCTGACATGTTCTCGTAGTCCAGATCAGCAGCCTCGTCTCCCTCCTTTAACGTGTTGTCGTTGATCATCTCCTGCCGGACAGCCTTGAAGCCGTCGAGTAGCTCTAGACATTGCTCAAGTCAGAATACAGATCCGCGGCCAATTGGAAAGCTCTGGGAGGTAGGAATCGCAACCGTACCGTCGAGATCATCCAGATCTTCCTCATCTGGATCGGGAACATCGTCGTCTAGATCGTCCGACACAGTGGCCACAGGCGGTGCTGTCGCTGCTGCCGCTGCTGCCGCTGGTGCTGGTGCTGCCGGCTGGACATTCTCTTGCTTTGCCCCCGCCTCTTCTCGCTTCGCCGTATCTGCCACGTCAGACGGAGAGCTCATGGTGTTTCGCTATCACGATCGAATGTCGTTCGACACAACAAGCCACAGGCGCAAGATTCGGTATTCTCGAGGTTTGGTCAAATAGCTGCGGCGCTAATGGAGGGGGTTAATAGCGTGTACAAGGGCCGGGAAATGCAGGGAAGAGGTCGCAGCTCGGTTCGCTTCCTGGAGGGAATTGCGAGGAGAAGAGGATGAAAACTCGAATTCCGGTATGAAGGTAACACCAACAGTATCCAAAACAGAACGCAACGGGTGTGGCTGTTGCAGGGTCTGGAAATGGACAGCCTTGCGCGACAGCTCGTGTCTATAAAGTTACAAGCCCGGCCCGTGCTTGGTGACATGCAGCCGTCTTGAGCTGGATGAGCCGAGGGAACAGAGCGCTGCCCCACGGTTGCAGCTAGTAGCCTGCTTCAGTGAGCCAGCCCGCTGAAGGGTGTTCCCCTTTAGGCCTGTCAAGGCCTGTAAGTTGATCGCTATGCCGCTGAAGGTCATGCGGTACCCCGCCACCACAGCTTGATTGAGGCTCTGCAACGCCCATTTCTGCTCAATTGGCTGCAAGGAACATTGAACTGATGAAGAGATCTCTGCAGTCAACATCCCTGGCATCTCCGTGGGAAACGCACTAGGCAGATCGCGGCGCTATCCGCAGCCTTACGCTTTGGCAGCTTTTATTTTTAATCCGACTGTTGCTTCTTTTGTCTTCCATCACTCCGTTCTGCGCGCAACACTCTTTGTCCTTTTCCCCCCCTTCCTTCACCACTAGAGTTGACGCTGTTGTCTTTTTTGCGCGTGCAAAACTCGTCATCTCCGGTAGAATTTTTTTTGGGGGCCAACTTGCCTTTACTACCAGGCGCTGTCACGACCTGGTCTCGCGACTCGATTGCCGATCTCTTGGTCTAGCATTCCACCATGGCCCTCTGCCAGAACAGATTACAGGAGGAGCGGTATGTGATTCAATAGTCATGATCATCCGCACTTTAGGAATCCCCAAGGCGCTGACTGATATTCGACCGTTAGGAAGCAATGGCGACGTGACCATCCCTTTGGCTTCTTCGCCAAACCGGCCCGGACAAAGGAGGGAGTGCTCGACTTGAAGAACTGGGAGTGCGGCATTCCGGGCAAGGAGAAGACCATTTGGGAGGGAGGCCTGTTCAAGATCAACATTGCGTTCCCCGACGGTGAGTGCTCGTGCGCGCATAAGGTGGATTGGGCAGAAACTGACGTTTGTCGTGCTTCTTCAGAGTACCCAACAAAACCCCCCAAATGTAAGACATGAAGGAAACCCCCCCTATCTTTACAATCTACAGCATCTAACCGGGTTCGCAGGCAAGTTTGTCCCTCCGCTGTTCCATCCGAACGTCTATCCCTCGGGCACCGTCTGCCTGTCGATTCTCAACGAGGAAGAGGCATGGAAGCCGGCCATCACTGTCAAGCAAATTCTTCTCGGCATCCAAGATCTCCTCAACGACCCCAATCCCGAGTCACCCGCGCAAGCCGACGCATACAACCTGTTTAAGAGAGACAAGGTCGAGTACGAGAAGCGTATTCGCCGCGTGGTTCGCGAGAACCCGGCGCCGTAACGGTCTTGTTTCGGAGAAAAGGGGGCTTTTTTTTTTAGATGTGGAGGATAATCCTTACTGAGAAGATTGGCCATGGCGTTGGATGGGGGGCAATACCAGGACAAATGATTTTCAACCTTTTTCCTTTTTTTTTTCTTTTCCTTTTAGCAAATCTCATGAGAGATAGTCATGGCTATAGTCGGCATGAGTGAAGCCAGAACGCCATATGGAGACTGATTAGATACGGGGGTAGCATCGGCGACAGATTCCAACCACTGAAAGACAATGACTGCTTGCTCGGTCCGATGGATGGAAAGGCGTTCTTGGTAGATACTGGCACGTTAATCAAATTAGTAGCACGAGAGAAGAATTTACAGTACGCTATCGAGACTAGGACGGGCTATGGGGAAGCATGTCTGGGGTGAAACCACTGGACGGCAA
Organism: Trichoderma aggressivum f. europaeum; assembly: GCF_033847375.1. Taxonomy (NCBI): domain Eukaryota; kingdom Fungi; phylum Ascomycota; class Sordariomycetes; order Hypocreales; family Hypocreaceae; genus Trichoderma; species Trichoderma aggressivum. The sequence goes on from NW_026946380.1 coordinate 538,477, forward strand.
AGCGTAAAGCCGCCCTTTGTTTGACATCATCAAGGGCACACAAGCGATAATGAGCAATGCCCGACCCCAGCCCGCCACGTGCAACTCGTCCATCCTGACCTGATCTAAGCTGAGCTGGGCTGCATAGCTGTCATACGAATGCCACGTTACCAAAAAAAAACAGTTACCAGTAGTTGAGTTGTGGAGGAGAGTCGTGTCGCTTCGTAGCCCGGCCGGCTTTTCGCAGGGTCCATCCATAGGTACTAGGTAGGTATATGGAACGCGATAAGCCGTCAGCATATGCTCGTGCTCTTCTAGGTAGGTCGTTTGACTTGACACCAGCCAGGCATTGGAATTGCCCTTATCAGTAGGTACAACTGCGTTTGTTCACTTTAGGTAATTGGCAACTCTGGCTGGATTGCCGCCAATGAGATCCGGCAGACAAAAGCTGCGAGTGACTCTGAGCCAGCCGAAGTCGGCCGCCCAAAGCTAGCAGCTTTAGCCTGCTGGGCTGCGTCTTAAATTTTTAAAGATGGCTGCAACAAGAGTCATGGCCTCTGTCGTTCCATGCTCTAAATTCCACGGCCGGACCCAGAATTCCTTTCCCTCCTCTTGCAACAGTCTACTGTTCTGCTCTCTCTCGAGAATTCTGCAATTCACGCATTTCTTTGGTCCTTTCCATCTTATTCGAGTGAGGAAACTTCCGTCGCACAACCGCAATCATGTGTGGCATTTTCGCTTGCCATTGGTACGTCGCAACCTGGTCCCCTGGTCCTCTGCCGCCCGTCGATCGCGTGCAGTGGACAACGGCACTTTGTACCTCTTAATTTTTTTTTATTTTTTTTGGAGGGGCATCTTCAATCCGATCACCCCGCCATCTTTCGGCTCATCGCGAAACAATGGCAGAACTGACAGATGTGCTCCAAACAGTCATCCTGACGTCCAAAAGTTCAAGCCCACAGCGCTGAAGCTGTCCAAGGCGTAAGTAGTCCTGATTCCTACCGAATAGCAGCTTCAATTGACAAAGTATGTCTCAGGATCCGACACCGCGGCCCCGATTGGAGTATGTTCTTGAGCCAATTGATACGATGAGTGCTGTGTAGCGACAGGAAGAGCTGTTGAGCTGACTGTGTGGTTTCTTTGCAGGTGGCAGCGTCATCTCTCACAACACAAGTAAGTCATTTGGCCTTGAGTGCATCCATTGGAGTCTTAAGCTGACACGTTTCCGCAGTCCTCTGCCATGAGCGTCTTAGCATCGTCGGTGTTGGTAAGTCTCGATCCTCGACGTAACATTCTGCAGCCTCAAGCGCTCGCTCACACAAGGGATAGAGTCTGGCGCCCAACCCCTGACCAATGCCGATGACACACTCATTCTTGCTGCCAACGGCGAGATTTACAACCACCGTCAGGTCCGAAAGCACTTGAAGGAGCCCTATCACTTCAAGACAACATCGGACTGCGAGGTCATCATTCCTCTGGTAAGTTGGGATTGAGTGCAAGTTTAAAGAGAGATGAAGAGTCGGAGACTGACATTGCCGCTCTACCACAGTATCTGGAGCACGACATCGACGCCCCCAACCACCTAGATGGCATGTTCTCCTTCGTTCTATATGACAAGAAGCAGGACCGTACCATTGCCGCCCGCGACCCCATCGGCATCACAACATTGTACCAGGGATGGTCATGGAAGGAGCCTGGAGCTGTGTACTTTGCCTCGGAGCTCAAGTGCCTGCACCCCGTCTGCGACAAGATCGTGGCCTTCCCTCCCGGCCACGTCTTTGACTCAAAAACCGGCGAGACGACCCGTTACTTCAAGCCCACTTGGTGGGATCCCACCAACGTGCCCTCTGCCCCGATCGACTACAAGGCCATCCGAACTTCACTCGAGACCGCTGTTAGAAAGCGCTTGATGGCTGAAGTCCCTTATGGTGTGCTTCTCTCCGGCGGTCTCGACTCTAGTCTGGTTGCGTCCATTGCCCAACGAGAGATGCTGCGGCTCAGGAAGAAGGCCGACGAGGCTAGCGGCACGGATACTCCTGCGGAGGCTGACCTTGACCACGGAGAGGGCCTTGTCGGCGTTGACGACGACGACAACCTGTCCACTGTCACCTACCTGCCGCAGCTCAACTCCTTCTCCATCGGTCTCCCCGGATCTCCCGACAACGAGGCCGCCCTCAAGGTTGCCAAGTTCCTCGGCACCAAGCACCACGTCATGACATTTACAATCGAGGATGGTCTCAACGCGCTGTCGGATGTCATCTACCACCTGGAGACTTACGATGTCACAACAATCCGAGCCTCTACGCCCATGTTTTTACTCTCCCGCAAGATCAAGGCCATGGGCATCAAGATGGTCTTGAGTGGTGAGGGTAGCGATGAGATTTTCGGTGGCTACCTCTACTTCCACGCTGCCCCTGACAAGAAGGCATTCCACGAGGAGACGGTCCGCCGTATCAAGAACCTGCACCTTGCGGATTGTCTGCGAGCCAACAAGTCCACCTCGGCGTGGGGTCTCGAGGCTCGTGTGCCTTTCCTGGACAAGAAGGTATGTTGAGACTTTACATCTGGAATACCTGGTTCCTTGAAACTGACACTCTTCCCCTAGTTCATTGAGACTGCGATGAGCATCGACCCTCAGGAGAAGATGATCACCAAGGAGAGAATGGAAAAATACATTCTCCGAAAAGCCTTTGACACAACCGACGAGCCCGGCACTCCCGCCTATCTGCCCGACTCCATCCTGTGGAGACAGAAGGAGCAGTTTTCTGACGGTGTCGGATACGGATGGATCGATGCGCTCAAGGACAACGCCGAGCTCCACGTCACCGACGAGATGATGAAGAACCCCAAGGCCGAGTGGGGTACCGACATTCCGGACACCAAGGAGGCGTACGTACAATGTGTGGTGGCGGTTAATGACACAAGGCTAACTCATTGTCCCAGTTACTGGTACCGACTCATGTTTGACGAGCATTTCCCTCCTCGCTGCGCTTCCACCGTGGAGCGATGGACGCCAACTTGGTCCAACCAGACGGATCCCAGCGGCAGGTTCGTATTTTGTTTCGTTACTTACCATTATTGAATGTGAATGGACTTGGCTAATATCATGTACAGAGCCATCGCGACTCACAACGCCAAGTACGACAACGCCGAGTAAAGTATGCATGTGGCATATTGTCAAGTATCTTTTGAGGTGCTGGTGAAGATGCATCCTGGGAGGCGGAAGAATATACTACCAGGGGGTATATGGCATACAAGCAGAAAAGTTTACCTCACAAAATAGCCAAGAGTCTAGAATAGTCCCGTCCTTTGTAGTTGTCTGTATATATCCGAGGTACGGACATGGCTCGGCATTCGAGATGAAATACACATGGAGCGCTATTGCGCCATTGGTTGAACTTTCGGGAGTCGATTGCGTGCATGTTTGCCATTGAAGAGGTTGGCTTGACGTTATTTCACGGCCGATGCGGTGATGAGCGGCTTTACTTGTTCGACATGGCCAGGACCAGGGAGGTAATTGGACTCTGTGCTAAATCCAGGAACAAGGATAGGGGACAAGGGGGGCTATTGTGTTAGTCGTCTATTAGGCATAGCAGCCTTTGCCCCGCCAAGCCGCGTTGTTCAACACACAACATGGGACAAGATGCATTGACGTCCATGAGGTTCTCGCCGGCACGGCATGAAGCGATAGTCTAGTACTCGAACAGAGACATGAAATTGAAACATACCAAGGTATCACGATATCATACCAATCATGCAAACACCGTCAAATAGCCAGAAACCCCATCACGGCTCCCCCCACGTGGTCACAGCACACGCCCCAATTGAGTTTAGACCCTGGCCAATCCGCCATACTCATATGCCCGGCCCGACATCAGCCGACGCTCTCCCTCGTCTTTTTCCCCAACCAACCGGCCGGCCAATCAGCGGCCTCGCCTGTGCCCAAAACATTTTCCCTCGCCTCAAACCTCAGACTAGAACCTCTTCTGTTCTATTCCCATTAGCACACCGCAATCAATCCTCCCCCTTTGCCTCCGTCTGCAAGCTCATCTTTTGATTCTCTCTCTCTTCCTTCCTCTCCCAAAACCGCCAAAATGTCCATCCCCGCCTTCTCCGACATTGCCAAGCCGGCCAACGACGTATGCGCTCCTTTCCAGCTGGTTTTTTTCTTCTCTGGGTTTCCTGCTCGGCTCTTGTTTGCCCCTCGGCTAGAGAGAGAGCTCGAGAGGATACCTCAGCAACGAAGCGAACGCGGCTGACCTACTTTTTCTTTTGCGCCATATAGCTCCTCAACAAGGACTTCTACCACCTGTCCGCCACCACCTTCGAGTTCAAGGACACTGCTCCCAATGGCGTTGCCTTCAAGGTGACGGGCAAGTCCAGCCACGAGAAGGCCACCTCTGCTGCTGTGAGTTTTTGCTCCACCCGCCCAATCTTCTCCTCGACTCTTTTCCCCCTCCCCCGCCACCCGCGGGGGGGCTAGAAACAACAGCAAGAACTGACACGGCAATTTGCCAATGTAACAGATTGAGGGAAAATACACCGACAAGCCTACCGGTACGACATCCCACCTGTCCCAAGACTTGAGACACGCAAGGCCACTCCCCTCCTGGGAGCGCGCTTTTCGAGCCTCGTTGCTCGGGTTGCGAATTTAGGGCCCATTGACTTTTCTTTTTATTTGTTTGCTAACACTCTTCGGCGTCCACAGGCCTGACCCTCACCCAGACCTGGAACACCGCCAACGCCCTCGACACCAAGATTGAGGTCAGCGACTCCCTCGCCAAGGGCCTCAAGCTCGAGGGTCTCTTCAACTTCCTGCCCGCCACCGCCGCCAAGGGCGCCAAGTTCAACCTGCTCTTCAAGCAGCCCGGCTTCCACGGCCGCGCCTTCTTCGACCTCCTCAAGGGTCCCACCGCCAACGTCGATGCTGTCGTCGGCCACGAGGGCTTCCTGGCCGGTGCCAGCGCCGGCTACGACGTCAACAAGGCCGCCCTGACCGGCTACAGCGCCGCCGTCGGCTACGTCGCGCCCCAGTACAGCGCCGCCATCACCGCCACCGACAACCTGAGCGTCTTCGCCGCCTCCTACTACCACAAGGTCAACAGCCAGGTCGAGGCCGGTGCCAAGGCCACCTGGAACTCCAAGACCAGCAACACTGTCGGCCTCGAGGTCGCCAGCAAGTACCGCATTGACCCCGTCTCCTTCGCCAAGGTTCGTATCCCCTCTATTCACGCCCTAATGACACTCATTTTCTGAACAAACTTTGCTTACCACTTTTTCTTTTCGACATAAACAGGTCAAGATCAACGACCGTGGTATTGCCGCCCTTGCCTACAACGTCCTCCTCCGCGAGGGAGTCACCCTGGGTCTCGGTGGCTCTTTCGATACCCAGAAGCTCGACCAGGCTACCCACAAGCTCGGTGCCAGCTTCACCTTTGAGGGTTAAGCCTCGAAAACCCAACCCCCTTAGCGCTCTCCTGTCGTCTCATTTGACATCCCGCATGCAATGCAATGTTGCGCGTGAGATGTTAATGGGCGAGGTTGGCTAGGTTGCTATTTTTGCGCAACTTTGTCTCCATTCAGAAGCCCCTCCCCTCCTTGGAAGTTTTTTTTTGAAAAAAAAAAAAAAAAAAAAAAAAAAATAGAAAACGAAAAAGGAGGGGTTTGCCTCTGTTACGATTTTTTGATCTCGGGTGGTAGATAGATGCCTTTTTTTCTCTTTTCGAGCAACCGGGTATTGAACACAAAAAAAAACAGAATAAAGAATATTTTGCGCAAGTGAACATACGCGGTTGCTGTCTGTCTGTCTGTCTGCCGGTCGATGTTATGTTATGTTTATGTTTATGTTTGTGATGTCTATTTTCCTATTGCTCTCTTTTATGGTGTCGAAAAAGCATAATGCCGCAAAAAATACGTGTATATTAGTGTACGCTTGCTCTCTGTACCACAATCGTCTGTGTAATGCTAATGCGCAATGTCTTTATGAGCAATGAAGCTGACCAACTCTTCATCATGCCTGAACATCTTGTTATTAGCAAGTAAGTTGATCATATTGCTTAGAACCGGCATTGTCCGCCCAAGCCCTCATTGCCTCTATCTATGTAAATCTTCTCTATTCTTTGTACAATCTCCCCTATCCCACTCCAGGCGCCATCTACATACGCTCCTACACATCTGCCTCACGACTCCTTCTCCTTCTTCTGCCTCCCCAGGCGCATAAACTGCAGATACACCGCCGGCGCAAGAAACGTCGCCGCCAATATCCCCGCCACGATCAAAAAGTGCCCGGCCAGGCTCGTCTGCGGCTCGAACTCGATGTCATCGTCCCCCACAGCCCGCCTCTGCCGCTGCCACCGGCGGTGATCCTCCCGCTCGTGCGTCCTCGTATGGCCCGCCTTGTCGAAGTGCGGCACGTGCTGGTCCCGGAAATGGTGAGGGTCAGACCCCGGGCCCATGCCGGCATAATGATGCGCGTGATGAAAGGCGCCCGTGTTCCAGGGATTGGCGCGGTCCGTCTGGGCTCCCGCCGACCCCGAAGCCGCGCCGCCGGTCGACTCTTCGTGTGCCTGGTGGCGCTTCTCGGCTTGGGCACCCCATCCGCCGCTGCGGTAGAAGCTTGGCGGGGGCCCGCGAAAGGTTCCTCTGCGGCGGCTCAAGCCGGAAGGGGGACGGCCACCGGCGGGATTGGTGCTATGATACGAGGCGTGGTGGTGAGGATGGTGGTGATGCTCGTGGAGGCGCAAAACCTCGCGGTCGTAGGTGGCGCGGCGAGAGGCATTGGACAAGACCGTGTAAGACTCGGACAGAAGGGAGAAGTTGTGGGCGGCGTCGGGGTCGGAGCGATTCGCATCGGGGTGGTGAGCTTTCGAGAGCGCATAAAAAGATCTACAAGCAAAAGCGATCAGCCACCAGAGTCTCAGAATACCAGATTTAAAATCGCCATCCCATACTTTTTGATCTCGGCCGGAGACGCATCCGGCGATACCTTCAGCCGTTCATAATGATTCTTCCCCTCAAAGCTGCTCCTCGCAAGCTCCCTCGACGCATGAAACCCTCTCCTGCAGCCATCACAGCAACGCCTCAATCGGCCCCCAGCCGATCTCGAGAAGGGAGTCCAAGTCGAGACCGGAGCCGCACCGAGCCGGTATTGGCCGTACGCCTTGACAGCAGATTCACCGGTCACGCAGCGTCGTGATGTTGATGGCGCAAAAAGACAGGAGACGGTGGCGAGAGTGCGCGGGAGGAGTAGCATGCCTTGCGTATCCTCATCACGTTGGAGAGAGGAGGGGGTTGAGAAGAGAAAGGTGAGACTGTGAGTAATATGGTGGTTGATTTCGGTATCTTCATAGACTAGAGATACGGATAAAGTTGGTTGAATTTGTGACACACAGGTCACGTGGCAGACACCACAAGCACAGTAGATTAGGTAGATAGATAGCACACAGTCCAGTAGGGGACAGAAAACCCGAGACAAGGAAGATTATAAACACCTACACGATAAATTATACACCAGCCCGTTCTTTCAGAATCTGCAACTATATTTACATTTCTTTATTAACTACTACTATATTTATATTTCTCTATTAACTACTACTATATTTATATTTCTTTAGTAATTACTACTATATATATATATATTTATAGTAACTGCTACTATATTTATATTTTTATAATAAATGCTACTACTTATATAGTTATATAGTTAACTTCAGGCACTAGCTTAATAGGTGTTCCTTTACAAAGGTACCTACTAGATAAATTTAGTAATTGAGTGCTTATATTGCGGTATACACGTACTTATATATTTTGCGGTCTTGCTTTTTCTGACCTTCACTTGACAGTTGAGAGGATAGAAACAATACAAGACTATTCCATCCACAGAACGCTACAGAATTGATAGCGCGAGGTGATGTCATCGACCCAATTGCCTTTGGCGGGTATGCATAATGCAATGCTGGGGGGTCAGTGGCCATAGCGGGGTAGATGGTTACAGTAGGAGTTGAATAAGCTATTAGGAGCTGTGGAAAGGAATTAAAAAGGTCAATATCAATAGAATATTACATGTTAGATGGAGCTATAATGACATGAATAGTTTCCTTATAGATTGTGAAAACATTGAACGCGCTTTGAAAACATGCCTTGTAAATGTCCATAAATATCCAGAAATCCTCACTGTGCTCCGTTGGGATGGACGTCTTTGACCAGGTACTCGCGTGCATCCCTGCGCCGATCTTACAATACATCTCACTCACACTTTTACCCCCATCTATATCCTCGTCTCATATTTGCTTTCCCATCACACGCATATACTCGTATATAGCCATCACATCAGGCGTTTCCCTTAAATGCCGTCCTCACACCACCGGCCGCTTGAACGGATGGGCCTCCGTGTTAAACACCCACTCGTCCAAGTCGATGACGCCCTCATCGTCGAAAATCAAGTAAAAGTACTTGAGCGTTTCAGCCAGCCAAAACGTCTGTACAAGTTAGCAATTGTTCGTTGACCACGTTTGCTGCTTCGCTGGGAAACTCACCTCCATCACGTCGCCGTTGGCGCCCTTGCTCACGGTAACGTCTTCAACAATGGCAAACGCCAGATCCACCTCCGTCTCCCTGACAATGTTCTCCCACAACTTCCACGCCGTATCCCTCCAAACCTGATCCCCGGTAATGCGGTACATGTAAAAAACACTCTCGATGGCTTCGGGCCGTAAGAGATAGTGCTTAGCCTTGACATTCACAAAGCCCGGGGGTAGTCTCGGGTCAGTACTCAGGGGCAAAAGAGTTTCGTCGTATGGGCAGGGCCCGTCGAGTTTTTTGCAGCCCACCAGATCTGCCGCCTCGGGCATGATGCCAGAGGCGAAGGAGTTATACGCCCACACGCAGCCAGACGAGAGGCGGGAGCCCAGATCGACAAAGTCGTCTCGCTTGAAGAGCTTGCCAGCCATTGCATACATGCCGCCCGCGAAGCAAGTCAGGTGCTGCATCTCATAAATACGCTCGACATTGCCGTGGTCCACCAGTGCATTTCCAGCCATGAGAATGTTCTCGTCCTTTGGAGTCATGGGGCGATACAGCAGGTTGTCCTTGGCGGTATCGAGAGCCTTGATGGCCATTTCGGGATATTGGGGGTCCAGTCCCCCCAAAAGAACGGGCATCTTGACCAGATATTCGTACATGGAATCGGCGCCGGCTCCGAGGGTGTATCGAGTCTCAATGATCTTCTCATCGCGAAAGTTCATGGCCACTGGCCAAAGGCCCGGGAGGGAGGTCTCGTTCTGGAAGCGATAGTAGAACTGCTTGACGCGCTCCGTGGCGTCGTAATACTTGGGATCGCCCGTGATTTGCGAGAGGCGGGTGAATTCCATGCAGAGGGTGCCACCAGCGGCCCCCGACATGCTGTCTTCGGCTGTTGTTTCGCCCTTCTTGGCCTTGGCGTAGTCAAGCCAGTGTGACGGCAGACGGTTCGGGGTATCGAAGGTGGCGTAGAGTGCATCGCCAAGCTCAATCGCCTTTGCACGCAAGACGGGCTCCTGGGAGAGATCGTACGCAGCAAGCAACCCGCCGAGATATCGAATAGTCACCTCGAACAGGTTGATAACGTTGTTGTCGTGGGTGGTGGCCCAGTCAATCACCGCCACTTCTTTAACCGCCAGATTGAAGTCCTCCTTGAGGTCCATGATCCACAGGGTGTCCAACGCATCCACCAGCTGTGCCAACCACCCGCTGAAGGTATCCTTTCCACCGCCCGAGAGGGGTTGCAGTTGGTCCTTGCCCCACGCATGGGTCTTGTACGCCTCCCAGCTCTTGATGAAGGCTTTCTTGACGGCCAGTTTCCGCGTGCTGGAAGTGGCGTCTTGGTTCTCTGAATGATTCTTCAGCTGCACCTTGGGAAAGGCTATGGGCGTTCCCTGCGGCAGCATCTTCATGTCCTTGACGGGGTGATAGACCTTGGCCTTGGCCCAGTTGTAGCTGCTGGGCACATACTTGAATCTGCCGACGTTGTTGGAAGGCCGAGGCACAATATCAAGGCCGCTCCAGAGGAAGAGGGTGACGAAGAAAAAGAAGGCCACAAGCGCAACGTAGCGGCGAGGGACTCGGCCCTGGATCTGGTTGAATATGGAGGCCATCGGTAGGTTACGGTGAGCACATGGTTTTTTTTTTTTTTATACAAAGGCCTTGGTATGCAAATGTTTCCAAAATTCGGTGTGGTGTGTCCCGAGAGGGCCGGTGAATGAATCGAGAGTGTAGATGGATTCCAAGGCAAGGATGGATGGCTTCGAAAAGAAGCAGTAACCAGAACAAGAACAACAAGAAGGAAGATAGCAAGAGCAGAGCAGAGCGGAACGGGGCAGAGCAGAGCAGAGCAGAGACAACAGCGACACAGCAACAAAGAAAAAGCACCATGAATCAGACAAAGAAAAGAGAGAAGAAATATTAGTACAACCAACGGCGACTAGGGGGGGAGAGGAAGAGGAGAGGGAACCAGCTCGACAGGGTACAATGACAGCCCGTCTTGGCGGCCAAAGTCCCCTAAACGCCAGGAGCCACCCCCTGTGACAGTTCAGTTCAGTTGGACAAGATGAGCTTCAGCTGAAGCTTGAGCAACTCCAGTCACTCCCACCTCCACATCTGTCCATCTGCCAAGCCACACAAGGTATTTTAAAAAAGTCCCCCCTCAATAGGTACTCAAGCCAAGCCGCAATTTTTTCATCCTCCTGCATTCCTTGCACACCTTGGCAAATCACACCCAACAAGCAAACATCGGCTTTTCTTCCTTCCTCGCTCTTTTTTTTTTTTTTTTTTTTTTTTTTTTTTTTGGCTCTTCTTGCCTCGTTTCCGAAGGCACCGAACGAAAATCACTAGCGCACCGTCCTAGCCTAAGCCCCAAAGACGGTAGTAGAGCCCCGAAACGGTAAAGCGCCACATCTTTAGATCCAGCACAAAATAGGGTAGAGTGCGGAGGTTGAGAGATGGGGCTTGATTGGCTGGGCGTCTAAATAGTTTCGCGGGAACTTTGTGTTTCTTTGCCCTGTTCTCTCTCCTGTGTCTACAGGGCAATAGTTGACTTGTCAATCGTCCATGGATGCGTGTGTCGTGTCAAATCAGCGTAGTATTTGGGTTCATGACATGGCTGCGTGGGGGTACATGGAAATGCACAAGGTAGGGCACTCTATAATATCACCACTCCGCAAATAGCTGCCTGATAGTCCTTCCATGTTGAGAAAGCACTCGGGTTCGATACCCGAAGAGATGGGTGCTCGACGGCCCCCAAAACCCCCCTATCCATGTACCCCTATTCTCACCACTCTATCGTGTGTGGTAATACGAGTAGTAGTAAGCATGTGCCTGCACATTCCGAGTTCATATTCGGAATTAACGTCACCACAATGCTCCCTTTTACGGTAGCACTAATCGGCGCTTCGACTATTTGGTAGACCAGTACCCTACTGCCCCCGAAAGCACGCCGTGCCGCAACTTCAATTTAACCAACAACGCCCGAATTCAAAGAATGACTGTTATTTATTCATCGACGTCTTGGTAAAAGAGCGGCTATAGTTGGTATTAAAAGATCAACTTGCATCTTCTCAAAAAACAGCGGGACAAGCGGCCTGGAATCTTACGAGAGGGTCCAGGCTCAGCAGCACCCCCAGATAGGTAGCAAGTTGCCAATATGATGGAGCCCTACTTTCCGGCAGCCTGTCCGCCATTTCATCTCCCTTCTCCACCAAGCAAAATAAAGAACCCTCCTCAAGTCGTTGTCGTCCTTCCCCTGCTGCTCATCGCACATCTTGAACGAGCAGCCGCAGTAGTTTTCAAGTTCCCACTGCCACTCCCCGTAGAGAGCGAGTGTCAAGCAGGTTATCTCGACAGGCCTGACCACAAACCCCTGCTCATCTCGACGGTGAACTAGTTTCAACTACGATACGCATCTGCGGCAACAAACGGAGTTGCCAGGCACGAAGTCATCGTCTTCACCCAGTCTGTTGGGCTTTTTCTTTTTCCCACGACCGGTTCGGCGGAGCGGCTGTTGTAGCCATCACGTTTTTGATGAGTCCCACGGAAACTATTGCTCGTGCTGTAGAGCCCTTGGGCGATATCCCTGTAATCATCGCTTGATCCTGCAATGATGTCATTCTGAGAGCCTTGCGCTTGTCACTCAATCGTAGCCTCCACCAATTTGGCTGTGGAAGGCAGTGCTGATGCTTTTCTCATCGTCGTCGTAGCGTCGCCCATAGCCGCTCCCAAGGTTCATGCGGCCGCTGCTTTCCACGTAATGCTTCAGTCGGTCGCTCTGACTGTACGAGACTGCTCGCATTCCTGTAACAACGTCGTGCAAGCCAGCGCCTAGGCTGACGCCGCCTTGGCCAATCCCCTTGGCACCAATGACGCTGGCTGAGGCATCCGTCAGCTCAGAGTTGGCCACGCTTTCGCCAGCAACGCTTTCGGGCGCTCGGTTGCGGCCCTTGTGTCCTCGCCCCGGCGCCGACACTCCAGGTAAGCCGGGCCACTGCTCGGGCGCAAAGCTGGAGAACATCGGTGGGAAAGCCGAGTTGAGCGCTGCGCCTCCAAAAGCTGAGCCCTGGATCGAGGAGACGTCATCTGGGATGTAAGAAACCATGGAGCCGGCGTCAAAGTCACGACCGGGAGGACCGCCGTTGAGCCTGCCATTTTGCTGCCTCGCACCCGGGTACTGAGACGGCTGGCTGCTCTTCTGGCGGTAGCTCACTCTTGGGCGGCTAAACTGCAGCAGACATGCCTGCAAGTTAGTAAGGGGTCCCTCGACGAAGCACTTGCGATCCTTGAAATGGGCAAGGAGGTTGTGCCAAAGCTCGTGCTTGGAGAGAACCTTGGGGTTGCCGAGAATAACCAGACCATACTTGGCTCGGGTGAGAGCGACGTTGAGACGGCGAGGATCTGACAAGAATCCGATGCCCTGGTTGTCGTTGGATCGGACACAAGATAAGACAATAAAGTCTTTTTCACGGCCTTGGAATGCATCCACCGATGCCACCTCCACATCCTTGTACAGCTCCTTCTTGTACGTGCCGGAGTTCTGCATGGTTGAAACAATGTAGCTGCGCTGGCCCTCGTATGGTGTAATGACTCCAATCTCGGATGGCTTCACACCAGCCTTGAAGAAACGTGTCACTGTCTTTTCCACGTTTGACGCTTCTGTTCTGTTCAGGTACGAAGTACCAGAGGTGGAAATTTCCTCGTGGCCAATGTTGGACCAGAACATCATGGGCATCTCCGTCACGGGCCAGGGGAAGTCGACGTCTTTTCGGACTCGTTGCTCGTGGGTAATACCATTCTGGAGGGTACCGTCATAAAACATGTTGGAAGGGAACTCTGAAAGGCACGGGTGCATGCGGTACTGTGTCTTTAGCGGAATGGGGTTGATCTTCAAGTTGATCAAGCGTTCAAAGAGAGACCTGTTGAGGCCAGCCTTGGCCGCCTTCTTGTTCATGATAACGGGGCCCAATTGCTTATGGTCTCCGACCAGGACGACCTGCTTGCATCCGAGAACGAGAGGAATCATGCATTCTGGCTCGGCCGACTGTGTAGACTCATCAATCAGGACATTTCGAAACTTCATCTTGGAGAGTCGCGGGTCGCCCGCACCGACGCAGGTACAGCAAATGACGTCTGCGTTGCTCAAGATCTCTCGTTCGGCAGCCTTGGTGAGCTGCCTTAGCTTCTTCTCATCCTGGCTCGAAAGTTCTCCGACTTCGACCTTCAGCTGCGATAGCTTCACGAGCTCACTATTATGCTCGGACATGCGGACCTGCTCGTGCAGCGCCAGGAAGCTGACAGACGACTCCACATCCTCTCTCGACTTGGCCGTAAGTCGGACCACCTTGAGGCCTGTGCGGTGTATACGCTCACAGAGTTGATCTACGGCAACGTTGGACGGGGCGCACACGAGAACTTGGCTGCCGCTCATCTTTGCAAGGTGATAGATGATCGTGGCAGAGGTAACAGTCTTTCCGGTTCCAGGAGGTCCTTGGATGAGGCTGAGAGGCTTCTGCAAAACGGCCCTGATTGCATCCACCTGGCCCTGGTTCAGGTCAGGAAGCCCGGGGGCAGACCACTTCTTAGGCAGCGTGACTTTCATGGGTGGCGGCTGGCAGATGTGGCCAAGCAAGATGTGGAAGATGTATCCCGAAACACTCATGTCGTCAACGGCAAATGTCTTCATGGCGAGTTGCATGCGATCGTACGACGTGGCCTTCCAAACGTAATCGGCCGAGAAGTTATGGGAGAGGTCGATGGGGACCAGCTTGTCGTTGCCAGTCTTGCGGAGTTCGAGGCAAACTTCGTCAGATTGGCTGTTTGGGATCTTGATGACGTATCCAACTCCTTCCCATTCCTCCCTGAGCTCGCCAGTGTAGCGCAGTCGCATCTCGTCGCCGACTGCGAGTTTGACATCGCCCGACTCGATTTTCTGTAGGTTAAAGCTAGCAATGTGCTTGTTGTTGAGAGCATAGTCCCAGCGGACGGTCAAGCCATCTTCCGACTGTGCTTCCTTGAGCTTCTTATCGTAGTCGGATTCCATTTTAACAAGAGGACCAAAGATGTTTTGATAGTGGTAGGGGTCATCATAGGTCAACTGGACGGGGAGAGGGTCGTCGTCGATATTGGAGGCCTTCTCCAAATCTTGGATTGTCGCATCCGGCTCCTGCTTCCACATTTCTTCGAGCTTGGCAATCGTGTTCATCGTCAGGTGGCGGGCACGTAACTGTTCAGCATCGGATGGAGGGTTCACTAGCCAGGGCAAAAATGCCCGTTCCTCGATGAGGGGCTCCCATCGCGACGTGTCCCAGTTCATGTCCTTGTTCGAGTTGGCGGCGGCGCAGGGTTGGCGGCATAGCAAGACGACCACGGCGTCGGATTTCGCGGGGATAAATCCAAGGATGAAGGCATTTTTCGTTCCACAGCTATAGCACTCCAGCACGGTATCTCCGAGCGTCGATTCGGGGTGCAGTTGCACTTCTTTGTGTCGTGCGCGAACTAGATGGTTGACGATGTGGGTCGAGGAACCACTGCCACGAGCACTGCAGAACCATTTGTTGCATGTAAGACACTTGACGACACAGGCCGGAGAGTGAATGCCACAGTATCTTTCCGCATCATGTTAGCCTATATCAGCCACGAACCACACGGTATTGCTCACGCGCATGCATGAGGTGGGAGTTCTTTCTCCTCCTCAGGGTGCTTCAATTTCATGCCCATCATTTGATCAATGGGAACGCTATTGAGGCTGTCATTATCGTCCTCCTCAAACGCTTCCGTCTGGTTGTCGTCGTCGTCGGCTCGGCGCCGGCCACTCTGGCCGCCATATTTGCCGTAAAGGAGAGCCTCGTCAGGGTCGAGCGCCGAGAGATCGTCAGCATCGGCCTTGATGGCCGCAGCTGAGTCGGAAATGAGGTGATTGCCCACGTGGGTGAACGCGCCCTCCATGTTGTATCGGTGAGTAGGGGAAAATGCGCCGAACGGTGCTGCGATGGTGATAAGTCAGCCTCGAAGCCGGCGAGAGTGAATTTGTTGCGAGTTGTGACACAAGAGGGGAGGAAGAAAGTGTGACAGTATTATGAAGCGGAGGAACGCTCTAGTAGTTAAATACCAAAGCAATCAAGAGGGAAAGCTACCTGGCAAGTATAAATTTTCAAAGTCTGGAAAAATCCGCTGCGACAAGCTTCGGCGCGGGATAGTTCAAGGGAAGGGATTCGTGCTCCTCGTCAGCGGCCTCACATCATCGCCGCAGACACCGGGCGGGAGACAGAAATAAAGAAACAGAAAGCTGCGATTGGGATATGTGAGTTCCCAGTCTGGCCTTTCGGGCAAAGGAGTTGTCGGTGAGGGCGTGCTGATCCAAAAGTCAGAAAGTGGTTTTCTGCACCGCACAGCCTGGATCTATTATCAAAGAGGTGGAAGCGGCTAGACGGACCCTGGCGCACGGTGGATTGCCAGGCTTTGGTGGGGTAATATGTGCGACACACAGGTCACGTGGCAGGCACACAACAAATACAGTAGATACTACCTGGTACTAAGGTATAGTAGCTTACCTGTAGCACACAGTGGAGGATATAGAACAATACAAGACAGGTAGGTACTAATTTGACCCATACAACGCTACAACTACAACCTACCTACGCTAAAGCCAACCACCTGCTGGGCTGTGCCTTCCACACAGGGCTCTAGCTGCCTCAGGCAGCCTGTGCGTATTTAAGGTGGTCTTCGTCATGGACCTGGGTCTCTTCTTCTTCTTCCTTATGCATCCCTACTCAATTCAATGTTGATCTCTTTGGCACCCCTCTGCCGTTGTGACCGTGCCCTAGCCTCCAATCTCCACCCACCTGATCAGTCATTAACAGCTGGAAAACAAAACCACCATAAATCCCATTTTGCTCTAAAACACAAAAGTATACCCTCTAAATTCACCGACCTGACCACTGATTTTGATCCCGGCAACGCATACACAACCGGGTGCGACAGCTAACAGTACAAACCCAAAGTCGTGGCAAATGCTGTCGACACAACTCACAAATCCAGCGATTCCGATCCATCCCTGTTCGCATATTCCAATAGTGACCACAACTATCAATAACCCTGTCACGCTCAGGATTGCGCCGCACATTAAGAGGGAAGAGCCGTGGCACAGCGACATCAGGCGTTTGCTCAGGAGCCACAGCGACATAGTTGATGGGCACATTCCCAAAGAGTCTTACTAATTTTCACCGTAGCGTTTTGCTATTTTCACCGTAGTTGCAATAAGTGGGGATATTTCCAAAACTACCTAAGTCTTCAACTATAGTAAATAAGGCTTAAAAAATAAACAAAATATTTAAAAAATATTTATAGGTTAATTATTACGTAATTTATATTAAGCTATTTTGAAAAAGTAATTTTATATTATTATTTTAGTAGATTTATATCTAAATATATATAAAAGAATTTAGTTAGTTATTTATAAGTAAAAATTAAAAAGTAAATACTTTTTATATATTTTATATAAATAAAAAGCTGTGTTCTAAAAATTATCTTATTTTATATAATAAGGACATAAGGAAAGTTAAAATTAAGATTTAAGTTTTTAACTTAAGCTTTCTACTATATATAAAAATAAAATAAATATATTTTAATATATTTTAATATTATTTAAATATTTAATTATTAAAATATAATTTTTAAAATATTATTTATATTTTTAAATGGCTGGTTTTAGCTGTTTATAACTGTAGTATATTTTTGGAATTTTGGGATTTGTCTCGCGCACGGGCCACTACGGTGAAAATAGCAATACGATATACTACGGTGAAAATAGCAAGACTCTTCCCAAAACGATCAGCTTGGCCTATGTTCCAATGATCCGCAGCCACCTTCATTATAGTGTACAGATGGATCAAAGTCGAAATCCCCGTATCCACAGCGACGACACCATTGATACTGACATGAGTGAGACATGCATCTGGAAAAGGGAAAAAGTTAGTAACATTATAATAAAACATTTCACAATACACTTACGTGATATGATTGCATCCACCAGCGAATTCAAACATTGACCCACAAGACGGGCACTGCATCGGGTCGCGGTCCAAAACGACCGCAAGGAGCTGCGACTCATTGTTTTCTGGCTGCCCATTACATTCAGCTGTTGCTAAATGTAGTGGGAAGGCATTTTGAGAAATTGAGCAGTGGACGCAGCAGAGACTCTGAAAGACGAGTAGTAAATACGCGCAGAGACAGCGAAAGATGAGTAGTGGATGTAAGTAGAGTTGTTGAAAAATGGTGGAATGGGAAGAAAAGAAGCGAAAACAAAAACAAGAGGGGGGGAGGGGTATATATACTAGTAGGCAGGAAAACTTTGGCCGCAGAAGTATAAAGTCTCAGGATGGAAGTTACGCTTCCCCTCTCACTTAGTACATCTACACTACAGGTACCTTACTGCTAATGAGTACATAACCTTGTGGTAACAGGTATCTAATGACTTGGAAGTAAGCAGCAGAACAGCAAGGGCATAAAACCAGCTATCCTCCTCCTCCAGCCTTAACAGGCCCTTCTATAACTCAAGACAACGGCCTTCTCTTCCAACCCTCGTCTAAAAGTTGGAGGTCCTCATCCTCGTCCTCCACCTCTAACGCCGCCTTTGCAAGCTGCAAACCCTCAGTCTACACTGCCAGATTCCACTTCCGCAAGCAAGATGCCAATCGTCAGGTTCCTTTTATCGGTTCATCTCGTTCTGAATTACCTATTAATTTTATTGAGACTACTTCTTCTCCACAAACGTTACCTCTTTCTGCGCCTCGCACCACCGTGAGGATACGATGCCTGTCGCGGGCGAAAGATCGAGTGCGATGGCATCAAGCCGTGCTACAACTGCATTTCGGATCGGTATTCCTGTGTCTACACTCCCAAAAGACGATCGTTTTTCGGTGCCATATCCTCATTAACAAGTTGATATGTGCAGAGGTTTCAAGGTTACAAGTGTAAAGAGTCTCTCGCCACCTCCAGACCCGTGGCTTTCACCACATCTGGAAGAATAACCTTTACCATCCGAATGGCAGAAATCATAGTCTCTGTAGCACTCGAGAGGCTCACGAGACTCGGGGTTTACAGGTTTGAAGACTCGCACGGTAACTCCATAACCGGCGCCACCATAATCATAACCGGCGCCACCATAAGATAGACGAGATTGTTTAATATCCAGACGACAAACACTAGAGCCGATATAGTTCCCGGCATATCCATAAGATCTCTATCTACTGGGTTTCCGATGATAGTAACTCCTGAAAAGTGTAAATATTTATCCCGCTAAACATTGCCCCAACTACTATATCCTCGTAAACTACTAACTTACCTTAGTACCTACTAATGCAAGGTATATAAATACCTATAGTAGTACAGTAGATAGGTAGGTAGTACCTGGTAGATAGCACACAGTGGAGGAGATAGAAGAATACAAGCCTATTCCTGTGACACATGGGTCACGTGGCAGGCACACATACGTACAGTAGATAGGTAGATAGCCACACAGTGGGGGGAGATAGAGAATACACGCCTCAGAACGCTACAATTCCATCCACAGAACGCTATAATATGCGCCCACGTGATAAGGCGGGCAGGTTATCGATAAGCTCGAAATTCGGCAGAACTGATAAGCCAACTTTTTTTGACTGTTTTCGCGCCAGCCTTTAAGAGCCATCAGTCAAACCTGTTCAGCAAGGTTTGGAGCAGCCAATATGATTGTAAGTTGCTATGAATTCCATATGGATACTGAGTGGAGATTTGGGAGTTGCTCACTGTTTGACTGCAGCGCAAACAAGCACGCCAAAGGCGGGATTACCTGTACCGACGAGCGGTTCTTCTGCGGGATGCCGAAATCAGCGAGAAACGAGCTAAGCTGAGAGCCTCTCTCGCTTCGGGAAAGCCATTGGACCCGACAATCGCCAATGACAAGTCCCTGAGGAAAGATTACCAATATGATGAATCACGAGACCTTACTACGAACGAGCAGCTGGACTTGGACGACGAGTATGCGCAACTATCCGGTATCGTTGACCCTCGAGTTCTCGTAACGACTTCTCGCGACCCCTCGGCCAGATTATCAGCCTTCGCAAAGGAAATCAGACTTCTTCTGCCAACTTCAATCCGAATGAACCGTGGTAACCTCATCTTACCCGATCTCGTCAAGTCTGCCCAGTCTGCAGGCCTATCCGACATGCTTCTGCTTCACGAGCATCGTGGTACACCAACGGCCTTGACAATTTCCCACTTCCCCCACGGACCGACAGTTTCATTCTCCCTACACAACGTTGTGCTCCGTCACGATATTCCTGGTAGCGTTCGAGGAACCGTGTCAGAGTCGTATCCTCACCTCATCTTCGATGGCTTCACTACTCGCTTGGGAGAGCGAGTCGCTAAAGTCCTAAAGCACTTGTTCCCACCCAGAGAGCCAATTACTAGCAAGAGCAAGATTGGCAACCGAGTGGTGACATTCAAGAATATCGACGACAGCATTGAAGTCAGACACCACGTTTTCGTACGGACAGGCTACGATAGCGTTGAGCTTGCTGAGGTTGGCCCCCGAATGACGATGAGAATATTCGAGATCCGTGGCGGTACTCTTGAGAATAAGGACGGGGATGTTGAGTGGCATCTATCTCAATACACACGAACGTCCAAGAAGAAGAATTATCTTTAATTCACGGCGAGGGACGCTGCATCTGGCGAATCGAGTTTCCGACCTCTTCTCTTTGCATACTTGATGCTACTCCCAGAATACCAAGCGGCCCGTGGTTGGGCAAACTGGGTGTAACCAGTTGTGGCGGGCTTCAGAACTAAAGCTCAGACTAGCTGACCCCAAGGCCAATACGCACCTGGATGAAAAGTCAGCAATCATGTTGAGAGTGCTTCGCCACGATGGCGACGTAAAGCTTCGTGGACGGCTCCAAAGTTACAATACTGGTATACACCACCGAGAGTATTGTGATGGAGGTGTGGGATTGCGTGTATCTCATTGGTTTACAATGGCTAATGTATGCCCGTTGGCGATTGACGAATCCAAGCGGGTAGTGGGATTGAATTTTCTAGACACACTGTGGGATCACGACTGTATATAATGAAGTTTTAAGGTTATTGTACATACCACTGGGCATTTTGCGGTGAATGTTATTGATTTTTCGAACCAACATGAATAACAAATAGAACGTGTTTGGCGTCAATTAACCTATGAAGATGGAAGCTTGTGATCCATTACTTTCACAGAGATGCTAGCAGCCACTGCATGTGGATTGTAAACCATTCGCGACTGGAGCTTTTTAAACAGCGCTGAGCCATGAACTGCACGGATTTTGCACTAATGGATCGCCTAGCAGGCACATGCACATACTAGAGCAGGAAGAGAGATCAATTGATGCAAAATACTACATCCAATGTACCAGAGGATGTAACCGCTACTACTGTACGGCCCTGGATGGATACGAAGCTACAGACCCCTGCCCATCATCTGATCCTCCAAACATCTGACGTGCCGCTCCTCGCACGACTCATAAGTGTGTCTCGGAGCGCAATTCGGCACAGCTACAAGCAAAGTAAATGAAGGGGATTCCCATTGCTGTGCTTTTGAGATGAACTGAATAGCCATCCAGCTTAAGCCCTGAAGAAAATTCAGGTTTACCTATGTCCCTGGGATATCAACCAACTGGAGCAAATACTACCGTCAACGGGTAATGTTTTAGTGCCTTAAACCGTTACTAGCAGCTCAACTGGCGAAGCCACTAAAAGTCTGGCTACTGACGCGCAATGATCACATCCTCCGGCATGCCGTCCATTGGCTCGTTTGGGAAGTCCAAGCCATCCATTGATGGATTTGAGGAAGATACAGATTGACATGGTTCACGGCCATGACTTTGATGCGCATCGATTGGCGGGCGCTTGGGCCACTGCAGCTGCTCTATTTGGCCCTGCAAAGGGCCCTGTGGAGCTGTCAAACGACGTGAGGGCATCAACATTTAGCGGGCTTCGTAATGGCGCCCAGCTGCTAATGGACCGCTAAACACTACAGGTAACCACTAACCACTAACCGCTGGGCGCAGCGCGCTGACAAAGGCTCCGCCGTTCCGCAGCAAAAGGATGGACCCGACCTTGCTTTTTCGTTCAAGGACACGCCGGAATTCTCCAGCCTCGGGTCGCCGGTAAGAACGACAAGAAAAAAACAACTAGAAGCCACAAGCTCTCCAGGGCTGTCTTTTTATGCCTTGAAAGCGTTGCCTGGTACATAGTAGTAGTAATACCTGTAGTACAGCTTTTCCAATCCCTTCCAACGGAATCCCCAGCCACTATCCGGCGGCTCAAATTAGCCATCGGCCGTACGTCATCCCCGGGGTCCTCTCTGGTTCCCTTGCCTTGAAGTTCTAGTTACATCTACCAGTACATGTGCATGTGTTTTTTTTTTCGGCCTTACTTTTCTTCACCTAACGTGCTCGTACAGTAGTGTTGCGCCTCTGCCATCTGCCGCTTTTGGACGCGCAAAACAGATTGCCGTCCTGAACCTCTTTTCTCCTCCTCCACCTCCGCACAACCCGAAGCAGCTTCGGTATAGCTACTGTATTGCTGCTGCACTTGTTTGTACTCGCACTGCGAAATTCCCCCACCAATTAGAGCTCTGTCTGTACTGGTCATCCATTCTTCTCGAACACCAGACCGTCTCTTCCGTCTTCACACTCTATTCACCACCTTTCCCTGCGTAGCTGCGACACCCCAAGGCCAAGCTTTCGCACCTGCTCTAGTCCCTTCGCCTAAGCATCATCACCACCTCCATCACCAGCGAGAAATCACAAAAGTTTCAATAGACGCTCTTCCAGCATGTCGGGGCAGAATCCTTATTCGCAAGGCCCTAACCAGGAGTCTGGCTACGGCGGCGGCGGCTATGGTCAGGTAAGCAGAATCGAGTCGTCCGTCTCTGCTCTGCAAGGGCGGTCGTGATCCGTGTGCAGCAAAGCAAAGCAAAGCAAAGCATTGAACCAAGGATGCTAACAAGGATTGCGCCGGGCAGCTGAACCCATATGCCACCAACACCAGCGACAACGCTTCGCCGTACAACACCGGCAACAACTATGAGCTGCAGGACTACAACAACCAGGGCGCCGCCGGCAATGGCTACTCCCAGGAGCAGGGCTCCCGGCCTTCCGTCCTGTCGCAGCAAGACTTCCTCAGCCGCGTGCAGAGCCTGCGCAACGACATCAAGGCCCTGACTGGCGACATTGACTTCATTGGACAGCTGCACCAGCGCACGCTCAGCGCTACTGACCAGGATGCGAACGAGCAGCTGGAGCACTACGTTACGCAGACGCAAGTCCGCAACACCGCCATCAAGGACGGCATCAAGGGCCTCGAGCGCGACCTGCTCAAGACAACAGACGCCTCTCGCACCACCAAGCAGACCCAGCTCGAGTCGCTCAAGACCTTTTTCAAGTCCGAGCTCGACAAGTACCAGAGCATTGAGCGCGATTACCAGGCGCGCTACCGGGAGCAGATTGCGAGACAGTACCGCATCGTGAACCCGGGAGCGTCGGACGACGAGGTGCGACAGGCCACAGAGGTTGACTGGAGCAATGAGGGTGTTTTCCAGACAGCTGTAAGTGATTTCCCCCTTCTCCCGAAAGGCTCGGTTCTACTCCCTTTCCCGCGCCTGTTTGTGTGGAGTGTATAAGCGTAAGCATTGCTGACCTAGCCCTTTTCTCTGCAGCTTCGCTCCAACAAAGCTGGCCACGCTTCCTCCGTGCTTGGCAATGTGCGTGCTCGCCACAATGAGCTCCAGCGCATCGAGCAGACCCTCTCCGAGCTCGCCCTCCTCTTCCAGGAACTTGCTGCCATGGTCGAGCAGCAGGAGAACGTGGTTGTTGCCGCCGAGGTGAACGCCGAGAACACAGTCCAGAACATCGAGAAGGGCAACGAGCAAGTCAGCCAGGGTATCGAGCATGCCCGCCGCACCCGCCGCCTCAAATGGTGGTGCGCCTTCATCGTCTTCCTCATCGTCCTCGCCATCGCTCTCGGTGTTGGTCTCGGTGTGGCTTTGACCAAGAAAAATTAATCTGGCCAATGTCCCAAATTTGTGTTTGTTCCTTTTCTTATTTCTCAAACTTCAAAGGGGGGAGCCTCTTTCTATGGCTCACGGGGCGTAATTAATTTTCCTTTTTTTTTCCTTCTTAGACCATGAAATATGTATCCAACTGCAACTGGGGGAGCACCACGCCTCTTCGCAGCGAACGACTATTTGTACAATCTTAATTCTTACTTTGAGACGCTACGCCAGGGACGAAGGGGGGACGAAGGGGGGACGAAGGGGGGACGAAGGGGGGGCGAAGAGTAGCGTTGATTGCAGCGGCCAGTGATGGGGAGAATGAACAACCCGGCGGGGGGAGAAAAAGCAGGTTGCGTGGAAATGGAGGGGAGGGTGCCGATTTGATGAATCTTAATGCCATGAACTCTCGGATGCTGATGACTTGGGAGGACGGACAAGGGAAGGGGGCACGGGAGTTCATGTGGGTGGTACGGATGAACATAGGATAGGGCTTTTTATAACTTTATGAAGTGGACAATGGCGAGGATTTGTTTTATGAGAGGAGTCTCTTTTTCGCGTGCTTTCCCGGTCGTACAAGTGATGATAGTAATACATGCATCTGTCTGTCCATCCATCCCATCTATCCATACCTAGGTACACAAACAGGCAACCCCAATGCTTTTGCTGCTTGGCTGCCTCTCCTCGTACAACTTTTTTTTCCTATGGGCGAACAAATGGTGACAGATCCAAAACAAAACAGAAAAAGGAAAAAGAAAAGAAAAAATACAAGTACAAATACAAAAGATCGAGTACTTCTTGACACCATTACATATCGAAGGACGTAAGATGCCATTATAGTATCAATGTACAGAGAGAGGTTTCATTTCTGCATTAACAAGCGAATTTTTTTCCTCCATCTTGTTTCCCCCTTATTTTTCCGTACTCCCTCCCCTTTTCAGGCTATCCAGTCCTTTGCACATTTCTTCTTCTTCTTCTTCTTCTTTCTCTTGTGCTTCATTCATTCCCCTTTCCCCTTTTCTCTCTCTCTCTCTCTCTCTCTCTCTCTTCCTTACCTATACGCCCTGAACCATGGAGCTAAATCAATTCCCCGTAAATTGTTTTGGTGGTTTTTTCTTTTGCCTTGCGCCACAGGACCAAGAGAGGGGAAAGGCGGAATGCGAGCCCGAAAGAGTAGAAAGAAGAATTAAAGAAAAACTCCTGTCAGTTTCCTCCAACTCTCACATCGTTGGCAGTATAAAATATGTTGTGCCATGTACATCGGTGTTACATGAGCACGTTGGATTCATGACTTGTCACACGCAACAGCCTGTATCTGTGCATGTGTGCGTATCCGAGGGCGATCCTCCCATCTTTGTTTTCTCCGTTTTTTTGCTTTTGTTTTATTCTTGACTTTGGGGATGTAAACCTACCCGCCTGGCATCATGGTGAGATGCAAGCCTAAGGCATACGCAGGCCGGGAGGACCGCCTGGGCCGCCTGCTAGCCTTTCTGCCAGCTTGGGGTACTTCTCCGTCACCTTGACCTGGGTTCGTGTGGCCTCGGCGTATGAAAGAGCGTTGACAATCTCGCCCTCGGTTCGGGCAAGCTCGGCAGCGCGCTCAAAGTACTTGAGCGCCTCTGTCACCTTGTTCTGCTGCAGCAAAAGCTGTGCCATGGTAGCAACAGCAATATCACACTCGGGATCGACTGTGTACATCGTTAGCATTGTGAGATAATGGGTGTTTTTAAAAACAGGGGACACTGACTGATGAGGGCCTTTTGGCACAGCTTCTCGGCCTCCTTAAAGTCCGCGCTTGACTGGAAGAGAGCCAGAGCCTTGTTGATGAGGGGCAACACGTTCATGGACATGGGCTTGGACTGCTTCTCCATCTCCATGGCGGTGTCAAACTTCTCAATGGCCTCGGGGAAGTTGCCCTGGTCCAGCAGCAGCTCGCCGTAGTAGTTGTAGACGTCGGGGACCTTGGGGAAGTTCTTGATGCATCGGCGGAAGGTGGCCATGGACGAAGCAATGGAGCCCATCTTGTACTGCGTGACACCCAGCTGAATGTGAGAGAAGATGAAGTCCTTGTCCAAGTCGATAGACTTCTGGTAGTCCTTCTGCGCGCTAGCGAGGTCGCCCTTGATGAAGTGAGCCTGAGCGCGGTGGTAGTAGACGTCGGGGTCGTCATTGTCCTGCTCGAGGGCCTTGGCGAACTCGGCGTCCGCCTTGTCGGGCTCGCCCAGCTCCAAGCTGATGCTAGCTCGCTTGATGTAGCTCTGGGTCATCGTGGGGTCGAGCTCGATGCTCCTGTCAAAGTCCTGGGTGGCTTCGGCGTGGTTGCCGAGCAGGGTGCGCATAGTACCCCGCAGGTTGTAAGCGAGAGCTTCGTGCTCGCCGAGATCGCCCAGCTCAATGGCCTTCTCGAACGCTTGCCTGGCCTCCTCGTATCCTTCAGCAGTCTTCTGTTCCAATCCCTGGAAGCCGAGCTGCAGCTGTCCGAGGCCAGTATGGTAGGGGAGCTCGACTGAGTCGTCAAGAGCAGCCGGTCGAGGCTTCTGTCGGAAGCTCTGAAGGTAATTGCCGACGAAGATGGGGCTGGGAAGCTTGGCGGGCCTGGACGCCATGACCTCCTTGGCCTTGTGCTCGGCGAAGACCTTTAGCAGCCTCTCGACGGCCTGGGCGGTCGCCTCGCTCTTGAAGTTATCGATGATGCAAGAGGCAGTGAAGTCGAGCAGGGCCTCTGAGTACATCTTCAGGTGCTCGTAGGCAGTGGCGCGGCGGTTAATAGCCTTGACGTAGTCGGGGTCCATGGTGATGGCAGCCGTGGTGTCCTCGACGACCTTTTCCCACTCGCTCATGGCGCTATAGCAGGCAGCTCGGTTGGAGTAGAAGACGGCATCGGGCTTGCAGAGAATGGCCTGGGAATAGAGCTCGATGGCCTTGTTGTACGCCTTGTCTCCGTATGCCTTGTTACCAGCCTGCTTCAGACGAGCGGCGTACTGCTCTCGAACGTCCGAGGTCAGCTGCAGGACAGAGGCCTCGTCGACTTCCGGCAGCTCGGATTCGGTCTCGACGGTGGCTTTGGGCTGTGAGGCCTTTGTGTCGGCGGCCTTGCGCTCGGCTTCCTTGCGCTTCCTCCTCTCTTTCTTGCTGAGCTTTGGCGATGCATCGGACTTCTGTTGCGAAAGGCTCGAGTCAGAATCAGAACACAATACAGCTTTCTCCACGTTCACCTCCCTGTCCATGCCATCCGGGTTGTTTTCCCCCCCGGCCCAATTCGGCGACGACGGCAGCACAGCTGTGCGATCCATATGGTATGTCGTCATGCCTAATTGAGCATCGCATCCCCAGACAACCCCTCTATGCTATGCTATGCTATGCTAATGCCATGCAGGCAATGGGCAAAACGTACCGAGTCGGAATTCAGGTAATAGACAACACCAGCACCTGTGACGACGACGGCCACGCCGGCAATGGTGTAGACAACGGCCTTGTTCTCCGACACCCACGAGGATATCCGGTCCCAGGTGGAGGAAGAGCTCGCGTCGACGGCGATGGCGCCCGGAGGCATTGACGGCAGCGGGTTGGACATGCTGGGGGCGGGACGAGGAGCGCTGCCAGGTCTGGAGATGGAGGCGACAGACGCAGATGCTGCTGTCGATATCGATGATGTCGGGGCGCAGGAAGAGCGGCAGCTGCTGGGCACGCGCAAGAGACAAGGAAATGATGGCACAGAGGTTCAATCCTCTCTAGTCGAAATTTCCACGGGCGGTTACTAACAAGCGATCGATTGAGCGCAAAAAACCACCCACTTGGATCCCAGCCCACTGAACCTGCGCCTCTGCTATTTTTTGGTCTCCACCAGCTCCAGCTCTAGCCGCTGAGAGAGAAAAAAATGGAAAAATCAAGGCTGGAACACCTGCATCGCATACGCACCACCGGGTCGCCTGCAGATGCCTGAGGCAGCGTCTAATGGATTGATCTCTTCTACTTGTATACGGCGCATGTATTTTGGTTTTAATGTTTGAATATCCGACCTGTAACTGTTTGCTTTGCATCGCCTCCAATCTAGTCTACAGCGCGCCGAGGTCTGGCATTTATACGTGATTGATTGGATAAGGCATGATATGATGTTGATGACATGACTAGGTAAGTTGTTAGTACTAGTAGGGCAGCGCAAGGTGATATCATAGCAGCTGGCGAGAGGCAAAAACCCGGCCAGTCGCGGATACTGCAAGTGTCCCGTTGATTCGTGTCATATGCCCATCCAGCCATTGGCCCATTACACGCTGCGAACTGCCGCCTGTAATATCTGATCCATTCCATCTGTAATAATGCTTCTGCAAGACATGGAGATCTAGATACAGGTGAAGCTGCCCACTCAGAGCTGCATGTGAGGAATACATTCGATGTGCATGTGCCCAAGTTTCCAGCCTGAAAATGCCGTTCGGCTTCCATCGCGAGCCGCGGTAATTCCTAAAGCCGATTCGTCATTATTTTCATCCTGCGAGGCTCTTGCATTGCCCGCTAAGTGGCTGCTTGTCCATTTTTATAGGTACTATAGCCATTTAAACTTGAGTGTTTGAGATGCGCACTGTGAGCCCCTCCACATCTCCAGTTCGCGAGAGCTGCTTTTATACATGCACTTGGTAAGATTGGCCTGTTTTTTGGAACATCCTTGACCAATTTTCATATGAGATTATAGTCTATATAGACATTCATACGCCCTTCATATATCTTGTACCTTCATTCACCCATATACATTAGTATTCTCTCATTACTTGACTAGTAGCGCACAGATTCGGATTTCAACTTGAACAGTCACACAACGACACGCTCAAAGACCACCGCATTCACCATCTTGTTAGTGCAAGAGTAAATTGGCCATCATGGCGGACAACTTTTCTCTCTTTACGTCTCTTCGGTATGACCCTGTTTTACTAGAGGTTGCTTCCAAGGACATCGATTACGCTGGATGGAATACCGCCAACGAGTCGTCCTTTTACATGCTCGACTACCATCGCGATCGTATGCTACGGGCAGCAACCCATTTCCAGTGGGACAAGGCTGTCCAACTTCTCTCAGGTCAGAAGGGCTTGGAAACATTGATCAAGGCAGCTGAAGAATTCATCGGTCCATCCCAAAAGACTCCTCTTCGCTTCAAAGTTGTTGTCAGCCGTGAAGGCGATATGAGCTTCGAGAAGAACAACACAGCTGCGGTTGGCATTGAAAATCTATTCCCTCTACGGCTGCCTTCACCCGGTGCTCCATCCACCTCTCAAGAACCTAAGAAAAGTCCATGCTGGGCAATTGTGCTCGACGATGCTCAAACGACATCGTCAGAATACACGCATTTCAAAACGACAAAGAGGGAAATGTACGATTCTTCGCGCCAGAGGCTTGCCATTGCGCTGACCGATGAGCGGGAGGTCTTATTGACTAACCAAGACGATGGATCCATCATGGAGGGAAGCCTGACAACGCCATATTTCTGGCGAGATGGACAATGGGTCACTCCACCAGTTTCTGCGGCCTTCAACCCGGGGGCTGGAAGTGGTGGCCAAGACGGTACCTCGAGACGATGGGCCTTGGAGAGGTGAGCTGACGAGCTTTAATTGAAACAAAATTATATAGTAGGACTGGCTAACGACAGAAAAAACAGGGGACTAGCTATTGAGCAACCAGTATCTGCGAATTCTTTGGTTGATGGCGAAGAGTGCTGGATTAGCAATGGTGTTAGGGGCTTTATTGCTGGTGTTGTCCGTCTTAGATAGTACGTGGACTCTATGATTTCAAACAGCGACACCATATTCTTCCTCGAGTGGTTAAAAAAAAAACAGTTAAACAAATCTTTAGACACCGCCTATCCATTGAAAGCAACCATATATAATTGCTTTTCTCTTCGGGTATGGTAATGATGCAAGATGATGTGATTTGCCTGCGTTATGTAGGGTATGTTCTTGGGCGGGTGTTTGGTGACCTAATCAAATGAAATTGTATGGGCAGCCCGTTTATCACCAGAGTGTGACATTTGTTTCTCTATGCGACTCGTAAAAGTTCAACCAGCTTCTGATCGGTTTCATTCGCCTTTTACATCCCGTCTTGCATAGTGGTGATCGTTGGTGATTCTACCTATTGGGCATCAATCCACTCCTAATACAGCAGAGACCTGCAGACCGGTAAGCCTGCATAATAGTGGCGGTGGCACCTCTAGCAAGCGATCCTCTAATACGCGTTAGCAGAATCGCGTCCACTCCAGCTTCTTCTTTACAACATCCACCATCTACGAATACGTTACAAGCACTGCATTCTCGAGCCATCAAAGCGACGCGCTGCCATTTTGCATGGCTGAGTTTTAATCGCTTCCTCTTCCAAGCTGATACCATTTGATGTTCCATTGATTCAGCGCCCATCTTTTCGGGATCCATCAGCCAGAGTGCGTGTGCAATCACCATGTCGCCTGATGGCGGGGTTTCAATGCAAGAAGCTATTTCAGACGGCCGTGCCAAATATGTAGCCCGGCGTTACAAGCTGGCCCTTGGTTCTTTCACTGATGTCAGCAATCATTCGCCATAGTAGCATGCCCAGTCTCCCTGCTAACTGCCTTTAGGCTATCAAGCTTTGCCCATGTGAAAAAGAAAAGAGGAAGAGGAAGCGAAGCAATTCAGTGGACCAGGAGCTCGACCAAAATGCACAGCCAGACCAAGAAGCTGCCAGTTCGCCAACACTCGAATGTGACAATCCCCTTCATATCCAAGCTCTCAACTACCGAGCTGGAACATTTGAAAAGATCCCAGACCTTCGTCGCGCGCTAGCTGATGCGCGGAGGATGATGGACGTTGCGCCATGTTCGCCCGAGGTATGCATCTCTCAAACAGCCTCATCACGCACCGCAACCTCTAATTGCTTACCTTATCCAGGGATATCTCCGGGCAAGCAAGATTCTTCGGATGGAAGACAACCCAGTAGATTCACTCAAAGTATTGACGGATGGCATTCTGACGTTCCTTGAAAGAGGCGACTTTCAAGTCGATGATCTCCGAGTACGTTTCCTTATCTTGAGCTCTTGGCCAGAGGTAGTATACTGACATAAATAAAGCGTCTTGACAAAGCTCGAAATCCCCTCAAACCGAGATTTGCCAGGATTGACCCCCTGGGTGACTTTCTGAGTCTTAGTTGGATGTCAAAGGCTCATCTACCGCCGGAGCTTATACTGGATGTTTTTGGCCGCTTGGAGCTATCAATGCTGTGGTACGCCGCATAATCCCTCCATCTATTTTGGTCAAATGCTAACCTAAAGACTTTGTTTTATCCAGCCAATGTCTGTGCGTCTCCAAATCTTGGAAGAACGCATTAACAGCGCCAGCATGTGCACAACTCTGGAGATCCCTCATTTTCACTAGTGCTCTACACCAAAAGCCCATTTCATTCGACTCCCTAAAGAAGTTGCTCTCATACTCATCGAACAATATTAGGGAGCTTGTAATAGGCGATGCTCGAAAACTACACCTGGATCGGAGGAAATTCAACGCCTTCTTGAACGCCGGAACCAGATTGGAACGCTTGGAGGTAACTAACCCATTTGAAGCCGTAGACCTCATACGACCTCCAAAGCATCTCAAATACTTGAATCTTGAAGGATTCCATCGTTACTACAGGCCTAGCCATGCAGGCGCGGACCCCTATCAGTCCTTTCTTTTGGCCATTGCTCCTAATCTAGAGACCCTAATTCTATCGGGACTGCCTAGACAATGGTTCGACGAAATGGAAGTGCCCATGATGCCTAATTTGAGAAATCTCAGGCTGTCCAAGGGCAGAGAACAACCGTGGTCGTTGTCTGTTGTAAGGAGTTCAAATCAACGACGTTTCTTGGAATCACAGGCTAACTTATTTCAGTGTGCTCTGTTGAAAAATACTCCCCAGCTCGAACAGCTCTATTTGGAGGGCCTCGCTTTGGATTGCAGGCTTCCAAGGAGCGAGGAATTCGACAACTGCTGTGTTCCCAATCTCAAGTCTGTCACCATTGTGGATACGAAAGCGATAGTATTCGAAAGGGTGGACAACAACCTTTGGCTTCAACAACGCCGATCATCTGCCCTTGAAGCGCATAGATGCGTAACCGCCTTGAATGGTGGAAAGAAACTCAAGGCTCTAGATATACAGTATTATTGGCAGTACACCAACTTTGACCAGGCGACCAACGATATATTTAGTCGCCTGTACCAAGATCCTTCATACGAGTACGAAAATCTAGAATCCTTGCGCCTCTCTCAGCTTGCCTTGTCACCAGAGTCGGCAGAGAGGTTGTTTGCGTCGTCTATAAGATCAGGAAAACTCTCTTCGTTTGACATTTGTTTTCCTCTCCCCAGCTACAGCGAGTTACTCGGGCAAACGAGTTCGGAACACATCCAGAAGTATAAGTGGCTCGAAGGGGCTAGGAGCATTCGATGCCTCGGCATCTATGACTTCAGCTTCAAGACTTATACGAATGGAGTGGATCACCCGCTGGTCCAATTTTTAGAAAAATTTCCGCTTCTGGAAGAGGTGAAGCTGGGGTCAACCAATTCTGGGGCCTCGGAGTACATGCTCATGGTCGAAGATGTTTTGAAGTACGTGAAACTGAAACGAATAGAAGTTGCGAATATAGCTGGCGAATATTTTGATAGAGTTCGGCGGATGGCGAGACAAGAGGGCGTCAAAATGACCTGGGAGGCGCAGGAGCCAAAGTGGCCTAGGGACTTCAAAGATGACTAGACATAGAAGGAGAGAAGCTCTTGCACTCATTTATCGGTGTGATTTTCTTGAGATGGAGTACGGGAAACTTGTGGCATTGATGGTAGATCAAATTGGATACATGCAGCATTAACAGCGATCGGTATGATGACAGAATACGCATATTTTACGAGGATATCCAGGGCAATGGTTAGCGGGATAAATATTTACACTTTCAAGGAGTTGCCATCGTCATCGTATGCATTATTCCGATAAATCTCCTTTGTCCTCCCCTTTTGAACTTGGGATGGGAAATGGTGAGACTCATCTTTACGCTTCCGTCGATTCCCTTGCCCGAAACTTGTCTGTTTCTGTCTTCTTCCATTACACGGCACATTGTATGCTATACATCGGGTAGCTGAGAATAGCGGTGAGCATTCTGTTAATTCACTGAAGTTTTCGATATGGTTAGAGCTGGATAGGCGCATAATATGCCCTCGACGTGCGTCACCACCTGAATGAGACAGCATTCACTCTGCCAGCTATACTGGTAGTTGCTGGATGTGTTATATCTGTTGACTACTCACCAGTTTACTTGGCTATATAAACTCTGCTAACTACCTCGAGTATGGAGATCTCTTTGTCTCTTCAATTTACTCATTACGACAGAGATTTTACAGACAACATGTCATGATATCATATACTTGACATGTCTTTCCTCAGCAATATAGGCTGCGAACAGGCAAACAAGGCCTTTTACACACATACAACGACATCGTGTTGCTATATGACTTCGCAATCTTTTTGCAAATCCGTCTCTCCGGCTTGTTGTTGAATCTTCTTTTCGCGACATCCAACCTCTCTATTAAGACAACATACCGAGACAGGTAAGCTGGCTGTAGAGTCTCCATTTTTGAAGGGAGAGAGCTCCGTAATCGCTGTGTACGCCCCATTGATAACCGACTTATGTGCAGCGACGGCTCCCTTATTCGCGCAAAACAGGAGAACACGCTCGTGGAATACAGAATTTCAAATACAGACTACATACCCATATGCGGCTCTCGATTTGCTAAGTAGAAACGCAGATAACCGGTAGCTGCCCAGCGACTAACACAGAGAAGAACACTTTCAATCACCGAACTACATATACAGAGACATTGAACGCAAAGGAAAGGCGAGAACGACTGCTCATCTACACGAGTATCCGAGTATAAAGAGCTCCAAAGGACTACTATGAGATCCATGAAGCTCGAGGATCAAGTACGTGAGCTATTGTTCAACTTAGACAAGAGCCAGCTAGAGAAGCTGTGGAAACTTCACAAGTTCATGAGTCTTGACGACGACTAACTAGAAGTGTTACAGAGATTGTACGACAGTACGTAGACCAACGCTGATACTATTATCTGACACTTCGTCCAACAAATCTTGCGACTTGGCTGGCACGCATAGCGAGGAATCAATTCCCCCCGCCGGGAGTCGATGGGTGCCAACGAATAACAATACTTCTAAAGCGGACTAGAATACACTGTCAGCAGCTCAATCTAACTCCGCCGACTATTAAATTATGTGCATGAGAGAGTGGAAGATGAGATGATTTACACGTCGACAGATTTTTACTACGACGACGACGAGCCAATATGGGCGTCAACAGAAATTTACTACGATGAATATCACCCTATATGGGCCACCGATCAGATACTTGTTCTACCGTCAAGGCAACTATACTCGTATAATATCATACCTAGTCTGGATCTTCTGACATCTGCTACAATCGCTACCTCATTCCAGCATCTGATATTGCTGCCACTTCTTCTGGTGTCTGTGATAACACTACTACATTCGAATCACGAGACGCTTTCAACAGGTTCAAGATACTGGCCGCATGGATTTCACGCTGTCAGATAATCATAGAGCCCGCGTGGATGTACACGACTGGACTCGAGGAGCACTGTACGTGGCCGATATGAAAATCGTGAATGGAAGAAACGCGTACTCGGTCACGGTTCATCAACGAGTCATCGCAACATGCGCACAGAAGACAGAAGCCGTCGGTCTTCTTTTTGACAAGCTAGACTCTCTCGGCCACGTTTTCCTCAGCAGCAAAATGGGTCTTGGAAAGACCAAAACATTCGCAGCAACCGTGGAGGCGATGGCACGAGACATTGAATCTCGGGCCTCGCCTGGCGACGCGGTGTATCTTCCTACTCTTGTGCTTAACCCCGTGCCCGCTATTCATCAGACGCGCGCCGAATTCAAGCGCAATTTCCCTGGACTGAACGTTGTCCTTTGTTACTCTGTGAAGTCACAGGTGCGTAAATTCGGCGGAGCGAATGTGGTAGAAAAGGGGCGCCTTCAACCACATGATGCGGCTCCTCAAGTGAGAAAAGGATGAAGACGCCTCTGTTGAGTGGTAGTTTGGAGAAATGCAAAGTCTATCTTTCTTTTCTGGGTTTCTTTCCATTTTCGGTATTTCGGTTAGGGCTCTGGTTCCCTAAGGGTTGCTTGGCAGTCAAAGGACGAAGAGGGGAGGGACTACTAGATCTATCTACATCTACTAGATCTATCTATATTTACCAAATCTATCTACATCTACTAGATCTATCTACATCTATTATTACATGATACATCTGAAGAATTCACACGACGTCTTTGTAGTCGCTGGTATCGATGGTGAGGTCCACGGTTCCCTGCTTCTTGTCAGGGAGCTTCACATCTGCTACCATCAGGTTCTCGGAGACGGATCCCGTGGCGAAACCTCATTTGGGTCACGGGCACACCGGCAATCAGCTCGGCCTGCCGCAAACATGTTATTTGTGGACGTCAATGACGGTCAAGAGAAGAGACAGATTGCCAGGGTAGTACCCTGTATTAACTCATGTTTGGCTAGATTTCTACAGTAGCTCAATGACTGAATGACCATCGCAATGAATTCATGTTTACCCCCTTCAGGCCCTATCCAAATATACCCATAAGAAATTCATAATAATTCAGATCGGAACTCCAATCTCTGCCTTGATTTTCTCCAACCTCTCCAGAAACTCCGATATTACCTCGCTACTCTCAGAAATCCTATCAATAACGCCCGCGGATGTCCTAACGCAAAGCTGATTGTCCTCCACATACCAACACAGCGACTCCTCTAGAGCTCCCTCCAACCACATCTCATAAACGGTACATAGAGACTTCTCATCGAGACGAAGAATGAACTGCATTATACCTGATCCAGGATACTTCAGCTCAACCTCCATAAACCAAACCTTCAAATATCTGGGGGCTGTGTTTGGAGAAGTCATGGCTTGACGCGCAATATCTCGGATAAGCGCACAGAATTCTGGAGGAAACTCGCCATATTGGCCCTCTTGGATAGTAACCCCAAACTTGGCCATTGCCATTTCGAATACCCTGGTATGATCCCAGTGTGTGGCCAGGTATAGCAGAGCGCGGTCTCGAACGCTTCCCTCCCAAACTGCCAAGTTGTCCACCAGCATTTGCGAAACGCATTTTGGCAGACGGGGATGCTGGTTCATGATGATTCCGGCCACTGCTCTGTGAACCGGCTTTGTGCCCCCAACCATGGCGGCCACGCTGTTGAATATGACATCTGGCACTCGCCCATCATAGTGCTTTTGCCCCTTGGACGCCAATTCCGCCAAAATGTCTTCTTGGCTGCTGAAATAGGCGGCAAGAATGTTCAAGATACTGTAGCGGATGCCTGGGCCCGCGAGAATCTTAGAAAGTTCCTCCAAATGAGTTCCGTCGAAACCATTTTGGCCGAGAACTTCGAACAGGATGTCGACTACCAAAGTACCCAGACCGAGAGTGCTGAGCTCATCGCCCGGATATTTTGGACGACAGAGGTACTCCAAGATAACGCTTTCGATGCTCTCCAACTTCTTTGTGCAGTTTGCATCGTATAGCCCATCTTTCCAACGCTGAAGGGCCTGTCTTATCATTTCTTCTCTGTTGTCCTGGGGCACTTGTGTCTCCTCCGTTTTGGAGTTATCAAGAATAGCTGTGCTAATGTCCAAGGGCTTCATAGTCGTTGTCAAGTTTATCAGCGCTTCCTTAATCTTTTCAGGCTCGGCATATACTGATCTCATAGCAGTGCCTCTGTGTATTTTCGGATAGAGAGACTGATCGCGCGCCAATCTCTTCAAAAACTCATAGGCGTCTGATGGCAAGTCCAACATGGTCCTTAGCTCTGCCAAAACACCGACTCTAGTCTCATTATTGCGGACGTGTAGACAATCCAGTAAACCTCTTACGACCAAAGGATTGTACTCTGTCTCAGCCCTAGTCTCCGCAAGCTTCCATACAGTGACCGCAGCGTGTTGGTAAATACGCCTGTCCGAGTGGTCTAAAAGCTTAGAGAGAAGCGACATTGCGGCCGGAGTTGGCCGTGGCGTGTGCCAAAGGAGGCTCATTGTTGCAAAACTCAAGTTGAGAGTATCTTCATCGTACTCGTCTGCATCAGCGTCCCCGTCTGCAAAATCCCGAGACCACTCAACTACAAGGTCTACCAAGCTGGGAGAAATTCTCGGCCGTGCTATGAGCCCTTGGGCAAATTCTTCCCGCAAGCTTCTCCTGTAAAAGTCTATGATAACGGCTGCCTCTTTCAGAAGCCTTTCGGGGAATTCTGTCTCTCCCACCAGCTGGCGCACCGTTTGCCGGGAGATCTGAGACTCCAAGATGAGCCAGTCTATCATTTTGAGCTCCAAAGATTCGCGAATTTCCACAGATGAAGTTGGTTCAGACGTGTTGCTATTAATCTCTGCCAGGCAATGCATAGTCAACCGCAAATGGGCAGGACCAAGCAAGTCCTTTGGCTCTTCTTCTATTGTCTGGAAAAAACGACTCAATGCCTCTTCATCGCGCTGAAGTTGGATGGTTCCAGCAACAAAGCGCCAGAAGACATCGTAGCTCGAGTTATACTTCTCCATTTGTAGGAACGTCTCTGGTTTAGTTGGTGTTGCTTTCTTGCTAGTGTAATCAAATACTATTAAATCCTTCTTCGATATCCAGTGTTGTACAAAGAACTGTGCGGCAAACAACTCCTGGAACGTCAAATGCAGGAAGTGATAGCTTCGGGTGGTCGGCGTCAGTGGTCCGTCAGAGGTGCGAAGGAACGAGAGCTTATCCAAATCGGTGAACCATGATTGCATTTTAGCCATAGGGAGGTTGCCTGCAATGATGCTCTGCTGATTGTGGAATGTCGCGAGAACGGCCGGATCGAATTCAACCATGTTGTTGCAGAGCCCGGTGAATGAAAGCGATTGAAGGGCATTGATCTCGGCTTGACAAAGAGTTCTGATATCGTCCGAGTAAGAAGCTTGTGCTTCGTGTTTCAGCAGCGGTTCAGTACTGCCTTCGCGACGTTTCCCCAATAATTCCACGTCCTTGTTCCAAAGCGACCTCTCAATGGCGTGGTATAGTTCGGTCATGGTCTCTGGAGGACTGTTGCCGTCCAACATCCCAGCCATCATGCTGTAGCAGATGGCGTCAAGCTGGATCGGAATACGGGCCAACCCAGCTACCACAGGATGGCTCTCGATGAACGAATAAATTTCGCTTGCTCTCTCACTGCCATGTCTTCCTATATATTGCTTCACTTGATTAGGGTAGAAACCGATTGTTTCGAGCTCCAGGTCAATTTTCTGGAACACGTCACGGTTGACACCTCGCGGGCGTGTGGTTATAATGACCCGACTCTGATTGAGAAGTTTGAGAAGAAGTTCATTACCAGAAGAGTGTAGCTCTCGATGAACTTCATCGAAGCCGTCCAGAATAAAAAGCGTCCTACTGGGGTCGTCCGTAAACGATCTTCCCAGAGCCTCGCCGAGAGTACCTTTACCAGCCCTTTCAACATCGGGGAGAGGTCGGTTCAGAATATCTGCGATAGATTGCCCTGAATCTAGGCTACTCCTGATCTGGCGTAATGGAATCCAGATGACTCGATCAAAGAATCCAGCCCACATGTCCTTGTGGATGAAATCGTAGACCATCTTTTTGCAGAGAGTGGTCTTGCCCACGCCGGCTTGGCCACGGATAAGAATTCTTCGGGGTGGACCTCGGAGGATATTGTGTGATCTATCTTTCTTCCCATCAAAAAGAGTTTCCAAGCTAACACGGTCGGCCTCTGGTGGCTCCCAGACATCCAAACGACGGAGAATAGAAAAGGGAGAAGGTAGACGAGTATCGGAATCCCTGTTTTGATTCGAATCCATGGGGTTTCTAACAATAGCCAGATTTATATAGCATTCGTCTAGAGAGAGCTTGCTACTATCAAGGCGTTCGATTTTGAGCAGGTCTAGATCCGGGTCCGTATACTTATCCCGTAACACTTGATCTGCGTAAAACTCCCGGACCTTGTGACAACTTCGCCATGCGTTATCCAGTAATTGCTTTCGGGGTGGATGGGCCTTGGGTTTCGAGCGTTCTACATTGCTCAAGTATGTTTTGCGACGCCCGGATCTTGACAAGTTCGGGGAGTCAAGTTGCGGCGATCTGGTAACCAGCCGAGCCCATTCGAGTACACGACAGAACTTGGTCTGACTTGCTTGGGCGATAAGAAACGTCGTGAGAACGTTGACTACTTGGTCATGTTTCAAATCGTCTGCCAGTTCAAGCTGTGCGCATAGGCCACAGAGGAAATCTTTATCTTCGCGACAAGGCAGGTCTGGATGCTGAAGCAGAGCTTCCAGATGCTTTGGAGCATTTGCCCAAACCAAGCCATCAGTGGCTCGCAAAGCGACATACCAATCCTTGGGTTTCTTCAGCGTTTTGAATGCTTTACCCGCGTTGGAAGCGTTCTGAAACAATTCGCTGCATGATTTGATGGCCTCGATGATGGAGCTTATCAACTCGGGCACTTCCGTCAAGTCGACCAGTCCCTCAAGAAGCTTCGATGGATCGAGAGACCAAACAGAGCCAGCAACCTTTGCGCCGCCCAAGATGGTCTTGAAAGTGCTGGCTCCAATCTTCTTCCAAGGACACACGTCAGTTGGAATGGCCAGCAGCGCCTGATAGGAGTAACTCGCGACCTCGGCCAGACGAAGCTCTTTATGATCTCTGAGCTTCTCCAGCCGCTTCAGCAAGCTTTGCACTTTGAGATCAACGATGCCCCCCACCTTGACTTCATTCATAGCATCCAAGACTGCCGAAAGCGCGCGTATCGAGTTGTACTTTGTTTGACCATGAGCTGCATCAACAGCACTGTCCAGTGCGCTCTGGATCGAAAGCATGGCACTCCCGAGATTCAATCTCTTTCCAGCCAGCCCAGCCTGGCGACAGTGAAGAAACGCCTCGAATGCGCGTAGAAGCTCAACGTCCACGATCTTGCCGTCCACCGCAGCACTTGCGATAACATTGTGGAATCTGTCGAACACACGTACATAGTCGTCTTCAACGACGAAAGGCGCCAGCGGAGTAATTTCAATGGCATGTGCTTCACTCGGGCTCTGGATAAACTCGTTGATCACGGACTGCTGTAGGGCTTGCAATGCCTGCAATTCCCTGGCAGAGCGGGCGGTTGGCTGCCTCTCAGCCGCATCTTGCTTCGATGGCTGTGCTGCAAGGCTCAACCGGCGACAAAGATCATCCGTGCATGTTGGCCGACAGGAGCCCTCTCTAGAACTCGCCATCAGGAGCGCATGTCAGAAGTCCATGTTGCACTTCTGCGACTGACAGTGGTGAAGCGAACTTCTAGCTGTCGTCGCCTCGTGACAGCTCCAGCCGCTGTTAGTGGCTTCTGTGAATTTCCAATAGTGTCCTGCAGGGTTTCAGCTCTGAATACAGAGGAGGCGTAGCAAGCGGAGGTCAGGAAAAGCAAGGCCGCAAGATGAATAAGTGCATACATTCATCAATATAAACGCTCAATCAGCTCATTGAATAGTTCTTTTATAACGAAAATATATGCAGCTAGCATCCGAATTTAACTATATAACCATAGTAGCAGGTACTAGAGAAATACAGATATAGTAGCATATACTTAAAAAAAAAAAAAGAACAGGAGTTTAACTTAACGCGTGGGTGTTTGTAATCTTCCCAGTCTTGGTTTTTCTGTCCTCTGCTTGCATAGGCAGTATTTGAAGATCCTTGAAACATAAATTCACAATCCGCCATCAATGGCTTCGATAAAATCTACTCAGATAGCATGTTGGATACTCCAGTTACGACAAGCCGGTCATGAGCAGAGGATGGATATCACAAGTTTCTTCTATTTACGACGCATGCTACAAGGCGATGCAATACTCATATCATAAAGCTTCGTTGCTTCCATCATGTCCGCCCAACCTTGAATGATAATACCTGGAGTGCATCTGTCAGTAACTATCTCTCTCAGAGCGGCCGATAGTGTATTAAGCTCACATCATTCTTCCCCACGGCAACGACATCATCTTCAGATACCCTCATGTTTCCAACTCCTTCCACAAACGCAATCGGCGCATCGCCCATCACTTTCCGAGCAACGTCACCCACTGTCAACCCCTTCTTCACCAATACGCAATCTCTAAAGACAAATTTGGATTCGGACGCTCCAGAGCTAAACGTCGTCGTGTTTCGGACGGGGAAAACGGGTACCAAGCCGAGCAGCTCAGCTGCCTTGGACAGCACCTGTACGACTCCAGTCGATCCAAAGCGGTAGAGCACCATATCCTTTAGATTTTCTATCCGATTTCGGTTCTTTTCGTCAAGTTCTTTGAGGCCGCCGCCTGTAGGGTCACCTTGCTCGATGAGATCCTCTCTCGTATCGACAAATTCGCTACCCTCCACGTATTTGATGTATCCTTGCTTCGCCATTTTCCTCAGAAAGATTTCTGAAATGGCCGAACAGAGCACAACCGCATTAGGGTCCTGCATCTTGGCAATCTTGGCAATGTTCTTATCTGCGTCGGGATGATCGATCTTGTTTAGCGCTATAACCGTCGGGAACTTTTCGTCGATGAAGCAGTTGACAATGTGTTCAATCGTTTCGTCTGACCACTCCTCCAGCGGCTCCTTCACGCCTGATCGATCTATTGTCCGCTGCACCGTTACGGTTGTGGATCCGTAACCGGAAAACTGGTTTTGTAATGTCTCGACGGCCGTCGCCTTGACCGCGATATGCCGCCGCCTGATGCCTCCCCATTTCTGCATCAGGTTGCCCAGGATCCATGCAACAACCTCGCTGCGCAGCCAGGCGATATCGACCGAAGGATCGTAGCCTCTCGTCTCCTTGCCCTCCGCATCGACCGTTCCGGACGCATCAACGACGTGAATAAGCGCATCGGCATGTCGTAGATCGTCCAAGAATTTGTTTCCCAGGCCGCGGCCTTGATGCGCACCAGGGACTAATCCTGCGACATCTAGAAGCTCGATCGGTACGGATCGTCGGCCGTCGACGCAAGATCCGTAGTTGGGCTTGCATCTGTCTGATAGCTGGAAGCGCGCGCAGGCGCAGTCGATCTGAAGGTATCCTATCGCTCGCTGAGGATCAATGGTGGTAAATCTGTCGAACAGGAACAAAAGAGTATGTCCAAGTCAGCTTCGCGAGCTTTTATTCTAGTGGGAATGGGGTAAGGTGGGCGACTATTCACGGGAAGTTGCCTGCACCAATGGATGTTAGCCTTAGTATAAGCATCCACCGCCAGATGAGCGACGGCTCGTCTCTTTGCTGTTCTCTTTGCTTCATTTCTCGGTTTAATAGATGGGCAAATGAATGAGGCTACTGACCAACTTTAGAGGAAGCAT
Source organism: Trichoderma aggressivum f. europaeum (assembly GCF_033847375.1). Lineage (NCBI taxonomy): Eukaryota > Fungi > Ascomycota > Sordariomycetes > Hypocreales > Hypocreaceae > Trichoderma > Trichoderma aggressivum. The sequence continues at coordinate 580,463 of NW_026946380.1, forward strand.
CTGTCAAGCTGTTGAGCGTGCTGCTCTTGCCGGCAGAGGGCTTGCCTACCAGCCCGATGAGGGGATCGCGAGGCATGGCGGGGCGCGCGCGAAATCTCGACTGGGAGGATGTGAATGAAGATGATAGAATACAATGATATTATTGAATTGGAAAGTAGAGAAGCTAATGGCAATGAATCTATTAATGATGAGAAGAGCCGGAATGCGTAGGGAGACTGTGGGAAAGATGGCAGATATGATATCGCAAAAAAAGATTTAAAAAAAAAAAATCGGATCGGCAATATGCAAAAAGTTGGCGCAAAGTGGGCGACGCTTGTGACGAGCCGGCTGCTTCTGATGTCGTTCAATGTATCCAAGTGGTAAGCATGGCTGCTTCTGATGTCGCGCTGATAAGACAGTTACCTATTGGTAGTAAAGATTTACACCAAGATATATGTACTTCCAATCTGCCGATACTAGCCCCTCCAAGCTCATTTACTTCAAGATACTTCCATACTAAGCAGCTTGTATAACGGACGATTGAGTTTCATCTCCAACAAAGCAGATCATCACCAACGCCTGATCTTTCCTCGCTCAAGCAAACCTCTCAAGATATCTCACATTGTGATATGGCGCGTTCGCAGTTACCCATCGAGGCTTTCCCAGCCTGGGCTGCCCTGAACAATGTAGATTTTGCAAACGCAGAAATACGCAACATTGAGGGCAGAGGCCTCGGCCTTGTTGCCAAACATGATCTCACGGATGCGGGCCATGATGCTCCGAGCTCACAAGCGATCATTCGAATACCTCGGGATCCTGTTTTATCTGCAGAAACAGTAGAGGAATATGCCAAGGTTGATCGGAATTTCAAGCAGCTGCTCGATGTTGCTGGGCACCAAGTAGGTATCAGAGCTCATCCGTGGCAGAGTCCACAAGACGACGACGATGCTAATATCTGGAGAGAGCACCAGGGGCGATATCATGCTGTATCTTTTGACTCACATTATCCAATCAAAAGAAGCTTCTTCAAATGCCAGATTATTTGCTTCAACGCCGTGGACCGAGTATATCAAGTTCTTGCCTCAATACATCCCCATCCCCACCATGTGGACGAATGACGAGAGACAACTACTCAAAGGCACATCTCTTGAGGTAAATTGACATCCCCCATCTACTTCGATATCAACCTATCGGGGATTTTCCTATGTTGACACCCAAATGCCGCTCTCAATGCATGAAGCCGCAGCAGTCATGCAATGATGTACTGACAATCATACCACACAGGCAGCGTTGAGTGCCAAGCTATCTGCGCTTTCACACGAATATGATGAGATTAGCGAGCAAGCATCAAAGATACCCTTTTGGTATGATCTTTTCTGGGACACTGCAAAGGTGGAGGATTGGATCCTAGCCGATGCCTGGTATCGCTCACGATGTTTGGAGCTTCCTCGAGCCGGCCATGCCATGGTACCTGGACTGGATATGGCGAACCACTCACAGACCCATTCTGCGTACTACGATGAAAGTTCTGACGGCGATGTGGTACTACTTCCAAGTTCAGGGTCAAGGGTATTATCAGGTGAAGAGATTACCATCTCATATGGAAAGACAAAGTCACCAGCCGAGATGCTGTTTAGCTACGGCTTCATCGACCATGACCCCTCTGTTAGGGAACTGGCACTACACGTCGCTCCGTTACCCGACGACCCTCTAGGAAGAGCCAAACTCCGCGTTTACAATGGACCCCCCACGGTTCGGCTATCTCTGACAGAGCAAGGCGTCCAGTGGAACAGCCCTTTCCTATACTTGCTAGTTCTCAATGAGGAAGATGGTCTCGCTTTCCGCATAGCGCAAGACACGTCAGGGGAGCGCCAACTGAAGCTTCTTTGGCAAGACGAAGATATTACGGACCAAACTGACGATCTTGAATCGCTTGTGCAGAGCCACGACCTGTACCAAGTGTTTAAGCTTCGAGCTGTAGCCGTTCTGGAGGAGCGGGTTGCGATGCAGCTGGACAGAATCTCCTCCGGACTCTCGTACGGGGTAACGGAGCAACCACAAGCAGCAAATCAGCCGCGTGCGGAGTGCATGCTAGCGGCTGAGACTTTGAGAGATCTTGAAACCCAGGTCCTGCAAGGTGTGGCGGAGGCGCTAGAAAACGAGGTACGATATTTTTCTTTTTTTCCCTGCCCTGTCCCTCTCTCTCTTTTGGTGGTTTTGAGGCACGCTTCCCTGGTCCATGGGATTCCGATGGTCCGGGGTCCAGCCAGACGGCGGCAGATGGCTATTCCCGAACAAGACCAAGTCCTCAGTTTCAACCACAAAGTCGTGGATAAATGCTAATGCGACCACGTAATATCACAGAAAGCAAGGCTGCTTCTGGACGCAGGCGTAGTGACATATCTCGGGTCTATGGAAGATGCCCAAAACGAGCAAGCGTCTGAGCCAGCAGCCAATGAAGACGACGATTTCAGCTAAGCGGCCGAAATAGCCTGGCGGCGTGGGATGAACAGCCGGGGACGCGCTGATATAAACTCTAGCGTGGGGATCGACGATTGATCAGGGAGATGTTTGCGCCGGCTTGACCCGACAGGGAGAGGCAGTGAGAAAGAGGGCAACTATTGCTTGTTGGCCCTTTGACGCTTTTCCAGTCGAATTTGTATCGTGATTCCGCTCGACAAGCTAGCGCTGAGCTATTGACTGAAACGGAACTAAAACGCGGGTTGAACATGCGATCAATGCAGTGTAAGTGAATGCTCAACGGCCTTGTAGATTTGGGCAACCAGGTCTCGGTCATGAACATGTTGAATAGAACTGGAGAGCCGTCTGATATCTGGAGATGTTTGATCCCAAAAGATTGAATGGATTTCATATCGTGGTCATCTTCCGTTGTGTTTGTCTGTATGACATGACAAAGACGCTGGGATGATTTTAAACTTCAAGTTCTTCCTTCCATGCCACCATTTCGAGCGTGGCTGACGCTTCGAACCTTGAGTTGGGGCAAACGAATGCCACTAGCACCTCGGTCTTGGCACAAAATACGGGGAAACAAGTGCTAATCAATGCCATGAAGGATAATAGATGTGCCGACGAGCACTAAAAGTCTCCCATCTGGTGATGATCGGGTATGCTGAACGCATGGGAAGTGGGAGGATGAGTGTGTCCCGGGTGTGAGTGATTAAGCCAGGGCTTTTTGTGGCCTAGGCAAGATGGCTGCAGGATCAGAGAGAACGCGGCACCTCACAGCTAAATGCTAGAACCGAAGAGTTGCATGGCTCAAACACGCTCTCCTAGGCTGCATTGAGTCAACTAGGTATTCTTCACGTCCGTTCATTTCGGTGTCGCGTGGCCCGAGCTGGGGCAGAGAAGCAAGCTGACGGTATCCCAGGCAAGGGTCCGAGGCTGCCGGCGAGTGTCCGCTGCCAGTCGGTGGATAAATCTACGCCGATTCCATTGAAGTGAGATGCTTGGTGAATCCATCTGTGCTGATTCCGGTGCTGCCGTTTTTTTCTCGCGTGCGTACAAATAGATAGACAGGCGATAGCATCATCACGTTGTCGAAATGGCCCCTTGAAGAGGTCACGTTATGGAGGATGAGGCGAAGGCGAAAACCGCTGCAGCAGTACCCTAATCAAAAACCTGCATTCGGTACCCAGGACATCAGGACATGTATCCTCACAGTGGCATGAAACAGTGGCCGTTGGACAAACGCCACCACGTCCTTCGTAGTTTCTTAAGCCCGCTCCCATCTCCCGTTCTTGTTGGCCGAAATGTCAAAAGCAGCACAGTACGAGTGCGAGAGGTGAGAGGAGCTTGCTCCCCGGCTTTTCCCACCCCGCACTATGTGCGCCTTAGGGGGGCAAACCGCGGGAAATCTGGGGTAAATCAGGCCATGAGTCGAGATTTCTTCGGCGCTAGCTATCTGGCAAAGACTTGGAATCCGTTCTAGAGCTCGAGGGCCCTTGCGTGGGCTGGTAAGACTGCAGCGTCAAGGTGTCGAGGAGGACATGGACGTTGTTGGGACAATGGGTTGCATTTTTCTGACTGCGCTCGCTCGACCTGCATCCCCCGTCAGGCCCCGTACATCGGCCAGCCCTCGACTGGACGGACGGCCCATGTGGGTATGGATGCGAGTACGGCGGTCGGGCTAAAATGTCGCGATGCTGGGTCAGGGTTCAATTCCTTCAGCCAGCGAGCCTCACGTCGTAGAGTAGGTACACGTACGAGCAACGATGTTTGCGCAGGGTATGTCGTCCATCTGCCGGAGCAGCCAGTCGCTAGCATCGTTCCCGTGCAAGTGCTAGAAGGCAAACCCTTGGTGAGCTAGCACATACGAGCCCAGGTACCTACTCCGTGCCAGCAACTGGATATGGATATGGTCCTGGTCACGGCCATGGATTAGTAGATCGAGAGAGTCATGGCTAAGGCATGCATGTACTGTACAGTACAGGCAGAGCCGGGGGTGTGGGCGACCCTCGCATCTCGTGGCCTACCAGGGGGGCGACTAGTGAGCCAGCGCAGTGCAGAAAAGAAAAAAGACACCTGGAAACGACCTACGTCAAGCCCGGGACTGATGACAGCCCCAACGAAAGACGGCGGGTGGAGCAGGCTGGCCCGGCTCTGTCCAGTCACAGCGGCGCGGTGCCTATTAGGGCGTGCGGCGTGCATCAGCAATTTGGGTGCTTTTTTTCATGCGAGCAAAAAGAGCAAAGGGGGGACCAAGGGATTCCGACGGCAAGGCAGAGGAGAGATACCGTCGAGTGGGTTGAGAGGATTGAGGCCATCTCCAGGCGAGGATGCGGTGGTTGCAACCACTTTGCAGCCGGCTGCGGCAGGTACCGGGTCCGTACCTCCCGGGCGCTGGACGTATGCAGCACTGACACCCAGGGGACTTGGCGGCGCCCTGCCTGGCACCCAGCCCAGCCGTACCTGCGCACCCAGCCAGCGGCGCTACCTTGGTAGTAGTACAGGGTGCTAGAGCCTAGAGCTAGTATAGTAGCAGTACCTAGAGGCAGCGCCTTGGTCAGAAGGTTTGCGCACTAGCCAATCCCCTTCCCCGGGATTTAATTGCCTGCGCTGCGCTGTGCTGTGCGAACTTCCACTGATGTTGCAGCGCTCCTTTCCACGTCCACGTCCACGTCCTTTTAGGCTCCACTTCGCCATTCTCTTGTCCTGGGCTCGCTCTTCCATTTCCCTTTCCCTTCCATCCTTCCACACCCCCCACAATATTCTTCACTCTCTGCTGTACTTGCATTACTTCTCCAGCTGACGACCCGAGTACTCGTACTTGTCATTATCGAACGCGACAACGACTCTCATTGGTATTGCGACATCTTCGCGCCTCTTGGAAACCAAGCCGTGGCAACGTCGATACTTGCCCACGCTGTCTCGCCATCTGTTGCGCCGAACCACGGCTGGTGGGCGAAGAAAGCCCCAATCAGCACCTTCGCTCGCATAAAACAACGCCTTGACCAACACCGCCGAATCTTCATCTCCCTTTTCCAGTCGACGCTCGGATCGCAATCGCCACAATGCCGGGCATCCTGCCTATGAAAGTCATCAAGGTGGGCAACAGCGCCCAGAGTCGCATCGCCCAAGCCTGTGACCGGTGTCGCAGCAAAAAGATCCGCTGCGATGGCGTCCGGCCGACATGTTCGCAATGCTCCTCGGTTGGCTTCGAGTGCCGCACAAGCGACAAGCTGAGCCGGCGTGCCTTTCCGCGCGGATACACAGAGTCTCTGGAGGAGCGGGTTCGTGCGCTCGAGGCAGAGGTCCGCGAGCTCAAGGACTTGCTGGACGAGAAGGATGAGAAAATCGACATGCTCTCGACGATGCACGGCAACATTCATAACGGACCACGGCGGAGGCCTTCAGTCACATCCATGGCCACTCCGGTATCGCCAGATTCCGCCAAAGACTCGCCCACCATCAAAGAAGACACCTTCCGAGTCCAAGCTACACAATTGCTTCTCGGCGTCGAGAATTCCGACTCATACTTTATGGGCTCATCCAGTGGGCGCGCCTTTATCGGTATGTCATACTTTAGCTGCCCCACGTTCATCCAACCCGCGCGCGCACAATGCGCGGACGCACGGCGATCTTGCTTCCCCAAAGCCCATGACCAAGTTTCTGACGTCGTTTCTGTGTAGCCTCTCTCAAGCGTAAGATGCAAGACAGCGGCAAGCCTTGCAGTGACTTTACCCCAGATGCCTTCTTGCATATCCAAGGCTGCACTCCACTCGTTGCCAAGATGCCGGAGCAGCCATCAAGGGTCCCCCCTCGGCTCTTTTCAGACAGATGTGTCAATGTCTTCTTCCAAGAATGGGCCCCTCTCTTCCCCGTTCTACATAAGCCCACCTTCCTCCGTATCTACGAGGAGTTTGTCAACGACCCAGAGAGAGTCAAGTGCAACTACAAGCTTGCCCAGCTCCATCTCGTCTTCTCTCTCGCGGGCCTCTCGTCAGAGGCTCCAGACATCCAGCAAGTTGCTGCCTGCGAGCACCAATGGACGAAAGCCCTGGAGTCCCTGATGCTGGAAAACACCATGAACACATTACAATGTCTTGTGCTGGCTCTGCTGTACTGCACCGTCCGAGCCGACTATCGTCGTCTCCAGCACTATAAATGCATCGCCGTGGGCCTGTCTCACCGGCTAGGCCTGCACCAAAGCCAGAAGCGCTTCTCCTTTGGTGCCTTGACTCTCGAGACTAGAAAAAAGGTCTTTTGGACACTGTATGCCCTGGACACCATGACGGCTGCCATTACCGGCCTTCCCAAGCTGCTGAAGGAAGAGGATGTCCAAGCCGAGTATCCATCCGACACTGACGATGAATACGTGACGGAGAAGGGGTTCCAGCCCACACTGCCGGGAGAGTACACGCGCATCTCCAGCGCCCTGGCTCTGTTTAGGGCAACCCGCATCCTCGCTCGTGTCCTGGATAGGGTGTACCCTGCGGCAGCAAGCTACGACTTGTCGCTACAGCAGATTGGTGCCTTTGAGGCCGAATTAGACGGCTGGTACGATGATCTGCCGGCTCATCTGAGACTCAACTTTGCTCAGGGCAAGCCGTCGCGAGATGTCACTGGCAGCCGGTCACCTCTACTGGTAAGTGCGAAGATTGATGTATACTAGAGATGCGAAGGCACTAACAAAAGCGGCGCACTAGGCACTCACATATTATTATATTCGCACCCTCATCTATCGCCCCGTCGTTGGCTCGAACCTCGGGCCCAAGGCTGCGCCTGCGCTGATTTCCATCAGCGAGTCCAGCAAGCACATTATCCAAATCTCACAGCTTCTCGAGGAGAGAAGCATGTCGTTTTCCTTCTGCATGAACAAGTGCGATCTTCTCGCCGTGTGCGCCCTTACTCTTCTCTACCAGGCTATTGATCTGAAGCGTGACAGCAAGCTGTTGCGCGAGGATGAGCGGCTAGTCAACGACGTCCTTCAGACTCTTCGCAAGAACAAGTCGCCTGGATTCGTGGATTTGGAACGAGCCGCGAGCGTGCTCATCACCGTCACCGACCCATCAGGGCCAGCGGCGATGAACAAGCACGTCCGCAAGCCGTCGGTGGCGGCCGGCTCCCGCCGCGCGTCACCCCCGACGAGCTATCCCAAGCAACAAAACTCTCCGCCACTGGGCCAATTCCAGACTTCAGCGAGCGAGACCGACCTGACGCGGCACCAAGACAAGCGCTGGATGGGCAACATGGCGGGCCTCCAAGGCTCCAACGGAGAGGTTCAACCGGTGTCGTCTCGTCAATCATTTGATGGCCACCGACAGGAACGCCAGCACTCGGCGTCGCGGATGTCTAGGCTTTCCCCGAACGCGCAAGCAAGGCAGAATCTAGACTACCTTTCACTCAATGACACTCCTTTCCCAAACAAACACGCCACATCTCCCCCAACCAGCATGCCGGCACAGACGGTTGGGATGCAGACCAACGGCCAGAACTTTATGAACAACGGACAGTCAGCCAAGACGCCCAACATGACTGGTGCCGACTGGGAGGCGCTGGTCGGATCCATGGACAGCGGAATGAACAATGTGTATGACGTGATTTACGGAGGCGCCAGCATCGAAGCTGCCATGGCGGGACACTCGACGGGCAGCGAGTGGTCGCCAGATTCATGGGACCTGAGCAACTTCAACATTGGTGAATTCGGCAACAACCCTGCGCCGCCGCAGAGCGTGCTCAGCATGAGCGACGAGAGCCTCAGCTCAGGAGAAGAAGTGTCGCCTTCGGAACTGGGGCTGAGCCTGGGAAACATGGATTACGGAAAGCAGCTGCAGGGGGTCAACTACCACAACGGCGACGGATATTCAACAAACGGGCTGCACGGGCTGTCTCTGTGAATAATGACGTGTTTTTTTAGGCGCTATGGTGTGATGTGATGGCGATGCGAGACGCTTCGGTTTTCGTCTGGAATATGCTGCTTATCGATGTAACGTTTTTTGATACATACTTTTATGTTGGGACGGCGCACATGGCGGAGCGATATATGTTGAGGGCTTTTTTGTGTATCTTTTTTGATTTTTTTCCCCCTGCCTGCTATGACTCGGAGACCAAAAGTGGCTACAAGGCTGCCACGGGGATATGAGGGATTACCTGCCATTGGTGAAATGGATGGATGGATGGATGGAGATGATAGTTTTGAATATTTCCATTACATGATATTTCCAAAACACGCGGTCCTTTTATCGAACAAGCAGCATCAGCATCACCAGTGTGAGATTTGAACTCGACTCAGGTATTGGACGGCATCTTATCTTGGTGCTATAAATGGTCCAAGCACTAACACTAACCATGCGGCATATCAAGGGAATACCCACCAGCGATACGGCATTGATTGATTGATGTTGATATTAATATCCATTAATCCTTGACATGCAAAAAAAACCAGTTTGCCCTGATGCGTTGAAAACTCATTCCATGCTGGATTGGGAATAAGGCGACGGAGCTGACCATCAAGCCCGGCCACGATCTTGTTTAGCAACTTTCGGCACGTTGCGCAATGTCTAGACCCGACTCGAACTCGATAGTGGATGAGAGGGACCCTCCCATCTGACCCTCGGCCGGCGGAGCCCTAAAACGGCTGCTGGAAGCCGGTGACTCGCAGCGGCTGTGCAGGGAGGTGACAGGGTGATTGGGGGAGTTGGGAGTTGGGAGAGTGTCCACACAGCCTTGTAACGTAGCTCTTGTTCTGGAGATGAGATGGAATTGTTTGCCACATGCACTTGGCCATGTAATGGAATGGCCTGGCGCTTATGATGGCACCTGGCGCGGATCCATTCGGCAGGCTTGGGATTTACGCTTCCCGCAAACAAGGTGCTTATCACGGCTCACACGTCAACGGGTATCAATCAATAGTATGCGTATTACGGAGTACATGAGGTGGCTATCAAAAGAAGAAAAAAGAAAGAAAAAAAGGTGGCGACGGGCACCATGTCAGGGGGAAAGAGGGTCATGCGAGGCAGGCTGATGATATGGAGGAGTGGCCTCATGAGACTTGTACAAGTTGAGGTATGCGAGATTTGATTTGACTTTTTTGTGTTTATACTTTGTCGTGGTCTGAGTCAATAACAGTTCAGCTTTGATACCTACGTTAGACTGGTAGCTTGCAGATACCAATGGTGAGATGATGGATGGATACCGAGAGATGTGATGTGTAGTTGCGATACAAAAACGAGATGAGAGGCACCCTTTTTCTCTCGTTCTGTTTCTTCTGCTCTTTCATTCTTTCTTTCTTTCTTCATCAACTTGTTAGTTACTGGTTGAAACACACCGATAAAATAGCCTCATGCCAGTAAAAAAAAAAGACAAGAGAAGAATAAAATAGCCGGCCACTCACACACACAACACACAGCGAACCAGGGCGGTCAACGGACTACGGACTTCACCTAGACTTATATCCGCCCAATCCAACGCGGCGTGACGAACACAAGCAGCCCTCCATCAAAAGTCTCGCGCCCCCCCATCCAAAGAAGAGAAGTGGCCATTTGACCAAGCACAAGGACGCCATTGGCTTTTTTATCTTGTTCCTCTTTGTTTTTTCCTGCTTCTTTTTCATCAAAAGCTTGAATAGGAGAAGGATAGAAATACTGAGAGTATAGAATTCTTTTTTTCTTGGAAAATGACCGCTTCGCAAAGGCAGCCTCTGATGAGTCGCTTTCACCACGGCATCACCGCCCCCAAAGGTACGTACTTTCTCATTTCCTTCTATTCCTTTGAAACAAGCAAACAAACAAACAACCGAGGTTTCGAGTGTAACTATTCACACATCGAACCCTTTTTCCCGGACAAAAAAAAAAAGAAAGAAAAACTAACTTGTTCTTCACTTTGTAGCTGCGAAATGGGCCTCTGCAATCGTCTCGCGGCGTGACCCCTCGCGCTTCATCCCGCAAACCATCGCCCACCGAGGCTTCAAGGCTTCGTTCCCCGAGAACAGCATGGCGGCGTTCCGGGCCGCCGTCGAGGTGGGCGCGCATGCGCTGGAGACGGACGTGCATCTTTCCAAGGACGGCGTCGTGGTGCTGTCACATGTGAGTTGATTGTCCATGATGAAGTTGAATGAGATGAACCACCCAAAGAGAGAGTGTGTGTGAAACGGCTAATGTATAAATGAAAATTCATCTTCATAGGACCCTTCGCTCAAACGATGCTTCGGCGTCGATCTCCTCATCAAAGACTGCACCTGGTCCTACCTCTCCAGCCTTCGCACCCTCAAGGAACCCCATGAGCCGCTGCCTCGGCTGGTGGACTTGCTCGAGTATCTCGTATCTGGGCCGGAGACGGACAAGATTTGGGTCTTGCTGGACATCAAGGTGAGTGAGGCGCGTGGAAATCGAAACGAAACCAGAAAAGTAAGAACCATCTGTCTGACATCGTCGAAAATCCTTGTCTAGATCGACGACAAGCCCGAGGATCTGCTGCGAGCCGTCGCCTGTGCCCTTACAGAGGTATCGTCCGCGACGCCATGGGACGAACGCATCGTTCTCGGATGCTGGAACGTAAGTTGTCTCTCTTTGTCCACCATCTCATCATCACCAGAAACTAACAATACATCCACACGCAGGCCACGTTCATGAAAGCCGCCCTCGCCTTCCTCCCCGGCTTCCCCCTCGCCCACATCTCGACCTCCCTCTTCTACTCCCGCCACTTCCTCCCCATCCCCAACCTCGGCTACAACATGTTCCAGCTCCTCCTCGTCGGGCCCCTCGGCGGCTGGTTCCTCTCCAAGGCCAAATCCGCCACACGGCCCGTCTTCGCCTGGACCGTCAACAGCCCAAAGTGGATGGAGTGGTGCATCCGCAGAAACATCCCCAGCACTCCTCCTCCTCCTCCTCCTCCTCCTACATCGTCCTCAACCCCGTCCTCGTCCTCGGCTTCTTCCCTCTCGGCAGACCCCAAACTCGACTCCTCTCCAACTCCAGCCCCTTCCCCCGTCCTCATCGACGGCGTCATCACCGACGACCCAAGGCTCTTCCTCCACGTCTGCTCCCGCGTCGAAGACGACCTCGACGGCAAGACCGACAAGTCCTCCTCCGCCGTCACCCGCCGCCCCAACCTCGGCGTCGTCCTCGGCTCGCTCACCTCCGGCCTCGGCACCACCTGCGGCATCCTCTTCATCAACGTCTTCGCCACCAGCTTCTTCTGGTATAGGCGCCTTCAGGGCAGGGTGGATAAGTTCGACGTTGGCTTTTTCAAGAATTTCCAGACTTGAAGCGTTTAGAGAAAGCCTCATATCAGTTTTTTCTCTGAATCTTTTTTTTTCTTTTTTGTTCAAGCGGATTTGGGTTGGCCTGCTGTTAGAAACGAATTACATCTCTCCTTTTTTGCCCCTCTTGTTTTTTTTTGGTTCAGATCCTTAATGATCATTAGACTGCACACTCATATCAGAACACATAGATAAACGCAAGGCATAACGGAACAGCACATCAATTTTTTAAAGTCCTCCAGAGTTAGGAATATACCATCTACCTTTGTTCTTGTCTATATATGCCTGCACCTCCTCCGTTTGTCTTTCCCTTGAGAAGCTTCAACTCGTGATTAAAAGCTTCTTCACTCACAATCCTCCTCTCACTTGGCAGCAAAAAGGGTGATGCCTGCAATCGCGCTGAAAAAAAAGATATTGAAATTCCATTCCATTCCATTCCGTTCCGTTCAACTCCAAATATGCCCGCCGCTCTTTTCCACTAACCCGCTTCTCCCTTTTTCCCCCTCATGTATCAACACCTCATCAAATAAAAAGGGGCAATACCAGGTAAAATTAAAAGAAAAAGAAAATAGAATCAAGAGTGGGTTTAAAACATGAATCAAGAGAGCCTAGCCAGCTTAAGCGAAGGAAGCGCAGCTCAAATTTCTACGTCAATTTCCAGATCCAGCGCCCCGATAACGTCGTCATCCATGATGGGCTTGTGAATGGTCGGCAGGCCCTTGGTTTCCGAATAGTGCTTCTCTTGCAGCTTGGCCAGGTGCGGCAGCATCTGGGATGATGAAGGGCCCTTCGTCCCGTTGGTCGCTGCGCCCGCGCCGTCCTTTGGAGCCTCGGGCTTCTCGCCAACCTTTTCGTTGACGTCGTGCACAAACTTGGCCTTTGTTCGAAGTCGTCGCGAGTAGTCTTCGGAAATCACCTCTCCGCGCTTGAGCGCCATCTCGATTTCTCGCGCCTTCGCCTTTTCTTTCAGCTGAGCCTTTCGGACTGCTTCTTGGTTCAGTCGGCGATTCTCTCGGTTACGCTCCGCCAGCCTGTCTTGTTCTGACGACGCCTTGGTGGCCTCTGGGTTTTTGGATGGGCCCAAGCTGGTTTTGAAAGCAAGGCGCTCTCTGCCGAGCTTTTCCAGCTCTTCCTGTAGCTCCTCGGCCCTTTGGTCATCGCCTCGTTGGGCGGCTTCCTCGGCAAGGTTGGCAAGTCGTTGGCGTTCCTGTGGATCGAATCGTTTACGAAGCTCGTTGCGCTTTGCCAGCCTAGCCTTGATCTCTTCGTTCGTCCATTTGTGATTGATCAACGCATTGATATCGTCAATCTTGTCTACAAGGTAATCTTTTGTAGGTAATGTGACGCCATCATTGTGACATGTCACTTTGTACCGATTCAGTTCACCCTGCAAGTCGAGACTGTCAGCACACTTCTTCACACATGAGAAAAGGGGGTAAACCGGAAAGATCATACCTCTGTGAATTGGCCACCTGACGCCGCAATAAAGGGAAACTCCTTGACGGCCTTGCCGTGGGTGGCCTTGACGTATTGATCAGTGACAAACGAGCCTTGGGGGCCGTTTAGAGCGTATGGTCTGCCGGTTGTAAATCCTACAAGAAATCATTAGCACTTGTAGCAAACAGATGGCATCGGGACCATATGACTTTACCTTTAATCAATGCCATGCGATATTGCTCAATGCCGGTTTCGGGGTGGGCCCCAAGAGCGATGCGGATGTAGCACCCCGTAATGGCCGACTCGAAACCAGGAGTAGAGCACACCTGCGCAAACTCGTTGCGGCCAAGGCGGACTCGGTCGAAATCGCGAAGCTCCGCTGGCGGCAGCTCCCTAGCAGCAGCCTTCTCCGGCGAGCGATTGCGCGACTGTCCAAACTCGTCATCGCTCTCCTCCGGCTCTCTCGACTCGCGGCCATGCGGCGACATGCCGTCTCTCCGCCTTTCTCGGTCCTCCTGCCGCCTCTGCTTCTCGGCGCGCGCCCTGCGAAGGGAATCAATCGCCGATTCGCTGCCTTTGCCCGTCTTCGGTCTCGATGCTCTACGAGCGCCATCCTCGAGCTCGGTATCAGCGCTACGCTTCTTCTTGACCTGCTTGCGCTCCTCAATCTCGACGTTGTTGACCATTTGTCGTAGCAGGCGATTCTGACGCTGACGCTCTATCTCAGAGATTCGATCCGCAATAATCTGCTCGCGCTCTACTTCTCGCATGGCCATGATCTCAGCCTTTTCGGCCTCGCTCATAAACATGCCGTCAACAGGATACTTGTCATCGTCGTTGGCAGCCGGGGCAGTGGTAGAACGGCTCGCGCCGTGCGCAGGCTCGGTATCAGAGTCGGACTCGTCCATCGAAGCTGATTCCAAGGAGTTGTGTGAAGGGGCATCGGATCTGGAGAGAAGGAGATGAAAGAGCTGCACGTTAATAACTGTCCGATGACTGGCAGTAAGGGGGGCGTTTGCCAATGTGAGCAGCAACTGAGAGCCAGGAAAAAGCTATTGTTCTCCAAACGGCTCCCAGCTGCCGGGGCAGCACAATAGAGGTAGAGACTATTCACTTACGCCTCACCCTCGTCTTCCGACTCATCCTGCTTTGACCTCCGCTTCGATTTGGTCTCGGGTGACTTGGGCATCTCGTCGTCAGAGGCTGGTGGCGGCGACGCCGACGCCTCTCTGCTCGCGCTCACAGATCCCTCCTCGTCCGAGTCACCGCCCGCGAGAGCAAGGAGCTCGTCGTCGATATCAGCCATGATGAAAATCGGCCGTGGCCCCTGTCGTCAATGGCCTAGAGATGCTTCTCAGGGGGGAAGAGCGGTGGCGAGAAAAGTCCGAACGACGTCGCAGAGTTGGGAGGGCAAACGCGACGGCGCTTTCAGTCCCAAGCGGGTGACTCGATTTAACACCTCGATAGAATAGATAACAGAGCGAGAAAAAGATGAAGATGATGCCAATTCGATTGCGGCGTATCGACACGGTTGGGCCTCGGAAGCACTGGATGCGCACAGCACGTTGGGGGGACTATAGAGCGAGGAGGAAGAGAGAGAGAGAAGAGAGATTCAGCGCTCGTAGCCAGCATTTCCACTGTCCACCACTAAAGCTGCTCGCTATTGCGCTTCGCCTGGCAATTAACGCGACAGCGGCTCAACGCGGAAAAGCATTTGTCCGGGTCGGATGCTGACTGGCCAATCGGCAGCCTTACCGGTTGCAAGCCCCCGTGGCAGCAGCTCGGCATCATGCTTGCATGGTCCGAGTTCGAAAAGTCAACGATGCGGCTGTTTATTGGTGATGCAATCGATGAGCTCAGTCAATTAAAGGCCGATATCATCACACATTCTTTGAATGTTTTTCTCTCCCTAATCTTTAATTATCTACAATGGCATCAATTCGCCTGGCCAGGCCGGCCAGCAGCTTCTGCAAACACTTGATTCCTGCCGCATCTCGTCCTCTCTCCACCACCGCCGTCCTCCGAGCCACCACATCTTCGACTCCCGAGAGCTCAGCCTCCGACTTTGCAAAGAAGCTCAAGCCTCTCACCCAAGAGCAGCGCGACTATCTCTCCTCCGCCGTAAGCCTTCTCTCTCCAGCAAGCATATACTCACAGCAGCTAACCAAGGCTCCAGCTCCGAGTCAACCAGGCCGGCGAACTTGCCGCAACCCTCATCTACTCCGCCCAGAGCCCCGTCATCGTCCGCAAGCACCCTCACCTCCGTCCCCTGATGGCCCACATGTACGACCAAGAGGCCGTCCACTTCTCAACCTTCAACAGCCTCATCCACAAGCACCGTGTCCGACCCACGGCTCTCTACCCGCTATGGTCCGTCCTCGCCAGCGGCCTGGGCTGGTCCACCGCCATCATGGGCCGCGAGGCCGCCATGGCCTGTACCGAGGCCGTCGAGACTGAAATCGGCAATCACTACAACGAGCAGATCCGCTCCATCTTGGAAATGATCGCCGAGTGGGAGGCGCAAGGATACGATGTCAGCGGCGAGATCAAGCAGCTGGTGGACACCCTACGTAGGATACGAGATGAGGAGCTGGAGCATCTGGATCACGCGGTGGAAAACGATGCCAGAAAAGCAGAACCCCATTGGCTACTGACAAACGTCATAAGGGCTGGCTGCCGTGGCGCGATATGGGTGAGCGAAAAGGTATAGAATCATCATGAATAGGCTTGCAGCAGATCGTGTGTGTAAAAATAGTGCCAGTTGTATATTATAGGTGCTTTGTAATATTATATATGAGTCCATTACGGCAATAGGAAAGCACAAAGTCGAATGAGCCTTTGACAGGTCATGAAAGTCTAAGACGAAGGAATGGCGACGCTAGGGTTGAACGGCGTTCAGTTTCCCCTTTTTCCACGGTAATCAGTGTTCACCGTTGTATGCAATGACTTCTCTATCCCGCTGAAATACATATGAAAAATGATCCACTCCATCATCATTCGCTATACCGACCCATGAAGCAAAACGGGAAAATAAAAGCGAGAAAAATCGATTAATTACTGTAATGTAGTTAGCCTCGGCCTCTTCAGATGTAGATTGTTCGACGCATGTCACTTACTAAATGGTAATAGGAGCCACCCCATCCACCGGGTAACCCCAGTTACCATTGTGCTCCTCTGTAAGCAGCCAATCGTATGGGAATTCGACTAGATTTCCTTGTACCAGCTCCAAGAGCTGCTCGGCCTCGGCACGCGACGGCATTTCTTCAATCAAGAGTCCACGACGGCTCCCCTTAGTGGTGGCTCGGCGACGACGCTTGACTGGTGCACTAGCAGCTGGCGCCAGAGGAGGAGCGGCATTCGTATCCCTGGATGGCGGCTTCTCCAGGGTTGAGAAAGTCGGTCTGCGGTCTCTGCTTTTGCTTCGCGAGACTGGCTTTGATGGAGAAGTGTCCATTGCAGGGAACGGTACTTCTCCTGCAGCGTAAACAGGTGAGGGTGGTTCCAACGAACTCTGGTTGTCTGTTGCTCCATCAGTAGGCGGAGGACGGAGCGCCAATTCCTCTCCGCTGCTGCCGCGTGAATCCGGCTTTTCGTTTTCGTCGTCAGCATCGCCCTCGGGCAGCTGAATCTTAGGTTGGTCGCTGGGCTTTGCAACTACTGCCTCGTCGCCAGGAGTACGCTGCCGGCTTGCCTCAGTTTCGTCACTGGCAGATTTTCCCTCCATCATAGCACGGAACTGTACGCTGTAATCCATATATTCACGATATTCAGCCCAAGTGCCCACTTTGGAATCAGGCATGCAACGGAAAACTCTGCGATAGAGCGCTGTATTGTTGCGCGCAGACCGACCCCAGATCTCATCCACAAAGGTAGGATCCAACGGATCTTGCATACAGTCCTTGTCGATGAGAGCGGGCAGGATATCTGCAGCCATCGGATGGAACGGCTCGTTCGTTTGACGGCCTGTCTTAGGATCGATATGCGAAGGAGGGCCACCAATGTTTGTATCATCAAGGACGGGCAAGGGCACCGCTGGTGCACCTGAAGCCAGACCGGGTTGGTCAACCTTATCCGCGCCATTCCTGCTAGCTGGGGGGAGAGGTGCGCTCGAGGTACCGGGCTTATCGTCATGATCCTGGTGTGAAGTGTGGTGACGGCGTGAACTAGGAGACTGAGGATCCTGGTGTGTCCCTGAGAGTCGCTTCCCATCGTGTAAAAGGACCTCACGGCCATCAACTATAGCAGAATCTCGACCCTCATCAGTGCCTGACTTTTCTGCCGACTTCCAGTGGTCCGGGCCGTACCCCGACAAGTCCAACTGATGGCCCTTGTCAGTGACACGAGGGTCGGTTTCGGCCTCTTCTCCTTTCAATGAAGACGAGTCAAGGTCCTGGGTGGCCTCCACTGTTGCAAGATCAAGATCGTGGTTGAAGCTTGGCAAACGAAGGTTATTAATAGGCAGTGATGCACTCTTAGGGCTGGACATTTCGCCGGCAGGCGTTGCATCCTCCTCGTATATAGCGTCCATGTCCTGCTCAAAGGCGGCGTCTTCCATTTCCTCTGCCTCTCGCTCCTCCTCCAGGATTCCATCCACGTCTAGGCCAAGATGCTCTCGCATCAACCTCATCCGAAGGGTGTGGGCAAATCGGCCAACTCGGTAAGGCTTGCCGGCCATTTTGGACCACAGCATGTCGGTGTCACGGACTATGGCGGCAACTTCCGAGTCTCTGCTGCCAAGCAAGGACCGCTCGTTGATATTCGCAGAACCAATCAGCGCAATTCTGTCGTCTACGACGATGGCTTTCGCATGGATATAGAGCTGCTCGGTTACAAGAGCCTCATTTCCCATTACTCCCCACTGCCGGAGAGAGTAAAAGCTAATGTAGTCCTCGGGCTCGATGCCTGCGGCACGGAGACGTCCGAAGATGGAGTTCTCTCCGCGGCAGATGCTGCGGTATTGGCACATGACAATCAATCGGACGCTGGTACCTTCTTGTTCATCGACAGTGTTCTGGAAGCCGGGCATGAGAGGTATGATGATGACGCTTCTCCAGTCTTCACCATTTTTATGAGCGCGAATGATGCGGTCAACCAGGGCGTCTCCGATACGGTTGACGATCTTGGCGCCATACGCCTCCGTGCTTGTAATGAAGAACTGGTTCTCGATGTAAACAAAATGTTCGGATTCTTCAATCATGTGAACGTAGGCGGTTTGGATACTGTACTCAGTGTCATCAGTCCCCAAAGACCAGTTTGACGCAGACCGCAGCATTTGCACTTCACAAGTGCCTGTCAATCCAAGAGCCTCGAGGTCTTCAAATTTCGCATCGGGAGGTGGCAACAAGAATGGCAACGGCCTGGTTGGCTTTCGCCCTCGGCGGAGGTAGTTCCATC
This sequence comes from Trichoderma aggressivum f. europaeum, assembly GCF_033847375.1. Taxonomy (NCBI): domain Eukaryota; kingdom Fungi; phylum Ascomycota; class Sordariomycetes; order Hypocreales; family Hypocreaceae; genus Trichoderma; species Trichoderma aggressivum. The sequence goes on from NW_026946380.1 coordinate 598,992, forward strand.
GCTGGACAAAATGGCGAGTCAAGTCTCGAGCAGGCTGTCCGACGACCTGCATGGAAATGTCGTGCCACGGCATTCTGGGAACCTTGCCCCGGTCGTACATTTCCTCGTACGGCTCGTGCAGGTTGAAAAAGTCTTGGACTCTCGGGTTTGAATAATCTTTTCCGGGGAACAGCTGTACGTGCTCAGAGTCCTTGGGCATCTCGGATGGCTCGAATCCCGTCGGCTTATCGTCGACAATAGGGTGTTGCGGGCTGTCCCAGCGACCAAAGCAAAGGTCTATACCACCCAAGAATGCGACGTCGTGATCGACAATGCATATTTTTTCGTGGTGGGCAAAGAAGAACTGGTTTTTCTTGAACTGGTTCGGGGATCGCTGAACAAAGATGTTTGGATGAAGATTGAGGAGAGAATGTTTGGTGTATTCAGAATCAATGGGGATGGCCGCTTCGACATTTCGATAGACAATCACAAAAACCTTGACACCTTCTCGTGCTTTCTTCTGGAGCAGTCGATCCAGTCGCCATTTCTGGCTAATACACGCAGGTCGGCGCATATAGAGCTCGGGGGTCAACCACCAGTCATGAATGTAGATGACGTCCCGCGCCATGTTGATGGCCCTCGACACATTCCACATGTAATCACGCCCATCGACCAGCCACTGGGCAAACACGCCAGACCGAACCGGTGCAAAGCTGTCAAACCGCTTCTTCTGATACCAGAGTGTCTGCTTAAGCATCTCGTTGATGGAGTCCTCAAACTGTCGCAACACAGACTGGTAGCGCGAGAAGAGTCGAATTTTACGGTCCGATGTGCGCATTTTCAGTGTGTGGTGTTTCTCGGGGGACGGTTCCATATCCATTTCGTCTTCGGCCTTCTTCTTCTTCTTGGAGCCAATATTCTTCAATGCCTTCCTCTTAGAAACGATGCTAAACTTGGTGTCGACGAGATAAACATCATAAATGTTCATGTTCTCTGGCGATTCCACGCACACAATGTAGCTCTGCCTGACGAGAAACCACTTACGGCTGTGTCGAGCAATGACTTTTGCCGGTGTCAGAACACGGCGGAAATCGAGACCTTTTGACATTTGGAGGTGAAGGTAGCCTTCTTTCCCATGGTAACTTCCTTCGGCAGCGAGACGAACACCCAGGGCCGACAACTCAAGGAATCGACAAAGGCGATTGCTGTCAGCCCTAAACATTAGCCACCGAATCATCTCGGAGAGATAATTCTCCAGAGTTCGTCTTTGCTTCTCCACGTAACGCTGCCTACGGGTCTCTTTATCGAGGCCAGTATTGCCCTCAGCCGTAGACATTTCACCTGCATCGGTGAAGCCGGTAGATCTTCGCCGCATGCCGAGAAAGTTGCCACGAGACTTTTTTCTTGAATGCTGGAATGGTCCTTCGCCGATATCTTCGGCAGCCGTCATCTCAGCAGCAGTCTCTTCGCCACGGCCACTGGCCTGATCGGCCGGTTCATCGTCTTCACTTTCGTCTCCCTTGTTGCGAGCACCACGAAGGTAGGGGAACGCCGAATAGGGGAACTTGGGCTGTTTGGGACGGCCTCCGAGATCTTTCCCAAGCATGTATTTGTCGTTGTTTAAGGCAAACTTGTACCGGAAGTGTAGGTTGTAGATGTCCCTGATGGTTCTGATGACCAGCCAGTTCATTCGGCTCGGACCGCTTCCGTACTCCAACTCGATTGTGAATATCCAGTGGCGCTCTTTATCATCATCGGGCATGGGTGCGCTGTCCTTGATCTTGAGCTTCAACTGCTCCAGTAGGACTGGGATCCTCTTGTTCCCGTGTTCGTCCCGCTGAATCATGCTGGCGAGCATTAGAACAGCAGGGGCACCGGCTCTCAACTCGGCCATTAGTTCTGCAGATTTGTAGTAATCAAAACGATCCTCCTTCTTTTGTCGGAGCAGCTTTAGTGTACTCTTGACCTGCTTCCATTTCTGGGCGCCATAACTAGAGGCTCGCTCAGCTCGCTCTGACGTGAAGAAATGCTTCCTGGGGGTCAGCGCATCCCCGTCAGACATTCCACCACCACCGAAGACAGTGATGCGCCGCGTATGGCCATTGCGCCGCGCGACGGCGTTAGGGTTGTCCAGGTCTTCTACATCTTCATCCGGAGGGCTCATTGCATTATTCATCCAGGAATAGCCCCGTCTAAAGGGCTTTCGTCTCTCACGAATCTCGCCATCGGACACAGCATGATCGGGCTGTGTCGTATCGGGCATGCTTGCCCGGCGCCTCAGCAGGCGATCATATGTGCTTAATGCATCCAGGTCGCTTGGAAACCGGTTAGGGTTTGGGAAATTGGACACAGAGCCCTTCTTGAAGCGCCGGCTCTTGCGCTTGTTTTTCTTGACAGCACTTGGTATGGCCGCTTCATCTGCAGTCTCGACATCGGCATCGGCGTCAGATTGCTCTTCATTGAGGGCTTCCGGGATTCGGGTCGTTACTCTAGAGGCTGTAGGAGAGTTGGGGAACGATTGCGTGCCGAATTCGGACGGAAAGGTCGGTCCACTTAGAGATTTTGGAGTCAGAGAGCCGGGATTGGCTGTAAGAGCTTTGATCTTGGACATGAGGCTTGTTCGAGATCGGGTTGGCGTATCAGGCTCTTCCAAAGGCACCGATCCCGGGGGTTGGAAATCAGGATCAGCAAACTGGATGGTGCGTCCTCCATCTGCCTGCAAAGTCTCTTGGGTACTGGAATCGAGCCCGGCCGGTATATCTCGCCGTTCCAATGGTGGTGGTGATTGGGAATTGGGAATTGGTTCTCCAGCAGCTAATGGATCAGGATGACTCAATCCGCCATTCCAATAATCGTTGACTGCTTTGGGGGAGCCTTTTTCGCCCAGCTGCTGCTCTGACGTATTGGGGGTTGCGGACAGCAGGCCATCGTTCGACTTTGGCGGCTGAAATCGGGGCTGTGATTCCGCGTTTGCTGGAGAGGGAGCGTCGGGAGTCCTCGTCATTGGCGAGACGGACTCGTCTTTACGTTCGGTAGCCATGGCGGTTTGCCAATAGCTCGAGGTTGGGAGAAGCAAATCGAGGTCGTATGTGAGTTGCTAGGTGGCAAGTTGGGGGATGGTGGATGGTGGATGGTGGATGTATTTGTGGTTTTGTAGTTTTACCACCAGAGGGTCATCATCGAACGCTGGAGCCACTGGGAAAGAGAAAGGATCAATGGGAATTCCAAAGCCAAGTTGCAGTCCCGTCACGTAACCAGACAGCCAGCGGGATGATGATTGTCGGGTGTGGTTGGAGGTTTTGCACGCGACGTTGTAGCTGCCGCAGAGGCCGAGGCGGAAAAGGGAGGGACGGTCAAGGCTCGTTGCCCCCCCAAAAAAAAAAAACAGAATGACGGCAGAGCAGACGAGTATCGCAGGGCATGTGATGAAGCCGAGATTGGATGCCGTAAACGAAGAAACAATTAGCAATCCCACGAACAGCGGCAGCCGATTCACGTGGGGAAGAGAATGGTTGAGGCAAGCTCTTGCCGTTGCGCAGTAGTGACGATAATGACCGAATGACCACCTCCTTGGATTAAGTTGGTGGCAGGGGGCCTGGGGCGTTATCGATTAAGGCACGTTAGCGGTATCTTCAGCACCACCAGGAGAGGATGCACGCGCCACATGGCAGGCTGTAGCACCTGGTCTGTAGCGACATAACCTGAAGGTCTAGGTAGGTGCATATTGATATGATTTGATCAATGCCACCCATCCGTCCAATACATTGATGTTGATGAATCGAACACCTCTTCATTTATACTACATTATCCAGAGCATCTCACACAATCCCTTATTCCGCTGCAAACTTATGTCAAGATGATTACACGCCTCCTTTTCCTTTCCCCCCCGAGATGCCTACTAGTACTAGTATTATTGAGACCCTCTCATACAGATGTGCCTCAAATACATTTTTACTTTCATCATTACATGGACGGCTTAGAATGTGGCACTCTATATTGTGGGAGCTTCCATACCTAGCAACACCCAACCAGGCACCGTCCGAAAAGTTTGATTCAATTCCCACCTCCCAGCCAACGCTCAAAACCTGTTATAAACACCTAAGCAGTTATAGCCGTGTATAACAGAAGCCTGTAACACATGCATTAGTTGAGGTATAATAAAAACCTTGAAGTAAGCAATTACGGTGACCGGTTGCGGTGGCGCAATCGTCTCTCCATTATTACCTTCAATATACCTAGAGTAAAGTAAGCTAGCTTAGCAATAAGAATAAATCGACGTGTAAGTAGGAATGAGCCTACTGAGGGATGTCGATGTCGTTGTCGATGAGGATCCAACAGCGATACGAGTTCATACATGGCATTGATTTACAGCTTTAGACAAGAGACAGCGAGATTGCATACTTCTTAATCACCACCACCTCATTGGGCCTGAATATGTGCAGTGCTCTTCTTACACGGAGGCTCACGGGTGATTGTGTTGATTAACAAGGTTTGAAGAGAAGACGCCGAGAGGGGCATATAAACTCAAGATGTCGTACTAGGTACAGAACAAGGTTTGCAAACACAGCAGTGATAGGTACACGCTGCGCCATTCGATCAACTCTAGTTCCACAAGATGGAAGATGTGGTTGGGTCATGCAACGAGCTGCAGATGCATTGCATGACCGAGGGAGATGAGCTGTTGATAGGTCCAAGAATGAGGCTGATGCTACCATGGCCCACTGGTCTACCAGTCAAGCTGGACTGGGTGTGTGTAGACTGTGGCATTCTGGGGTTAAAACAACATGTCCCTACTCAACATTGAGGACATCCTACACAATGCAAGACGCGATAGAATTCGTTGACAGCCATGAGATTTACATGATTCTTGCACGTGATCCTTCTTCTGGACCTGGTGCAAGGTTGCGAGGGGAAAGAAACATCGCTATGCGTACCGCGCTCCGGTCGAAGGCTTCATCTTTTCGCTCCCTTTGAGAATAATAAGATCATCGATTTGGTTTTGAAAGAGGAGCAAACGGATTGCTCTTGGCCGATTGGCTGCTTGAATAGACCCTTAGTCAGAGGCTCTTGTATTTTGGCAGGCGTTATAACTTGAGAGTCGGCGTCTCTACACTATGGCCGTTGTAAGACTGCGAACAAACAAACAAACAAACATGATCTTCTTTGATTGAGAAGTACGGTGTAGAGGCCATATTGTATCTGGCAAGTAAAATTGGCTGAGTTTTATGATAAACCTATTCTGACTGGCGAATGTGCATAAAGTATCTTGTTTTGGATCGTGTAAGCTCAAGCTCCCACTGATAAACAAGACATACAGATCATATCTTTCCTATCATGAATGAGAAGACGAGGCTCTTATCGAGCTCTAGGTGATAGATCGGCTGGAAGCCTCATCATGGCCGTACGAGTGCCGATCCGCATCTTTGGTGTTGCAAATAGGTACCGAGTCTGCCCAGCCAATCCCTTAAAGTCACCGAGCGTCTTGCAAAGACCTCCTGCTTACCTACGGAGCGCATTGGCGTCTGTCGACCAAGGTATGAGCACAACGAGTCATGTTGCTCTATTCGCCCCTTTGCGAAAATGAATACATAAATAGCCCTGCGTTCCCACGTCAACGTTGTTCGTATTTGAGTGCAGCTCATTACCTGATAGTGTCGTTTTGAGACAATCTCACCACAGCGCACGGCAACCCCTCCCGTCGTGATACGCGTATTAAGCCGCTGTAATCTTACGCTCTGCACCAATTGTCTGACTCTGGGTTGTTATTCCGATCAAGAGTACGACACAGGGCCAATACGAATACGGCGCATCGCGGCGGAGATCTGGCCAAGCAAAAGCGCTAGATGGACCGACTTGGAGATCCATAAATCTTGTCCGATACCTCGTCCCGGCCACTTAAACTCGAGAGCCCTAGTGAGAATCCCGCGTATTTCCACTGCGGCTAATTAAGCGGAAAGGCACCAGGTACCGCCGCGCGCTGATTTGGCTGCAGAGGTACATCTCGGCGCTGCCTACCCCTGAATCCCAGCTGCTCGACCCCCGTCGTCCAGCGAGCCAATAGCGTTACATCACGATCCCAAAAAGTTCCCATCTCTGGCTTCTTCAACGCGGTGCGCGACGGAGCGCATTTTTCTGATTTCTTGTCTCGTCTTCCCACCGCTCCTCGCATCTGTAAGCGCTGCCCGTTCTCGTGGCCTGAGGTAATCAGCGGGCGAGAGTAACTAGCGATCTGCTCCAGGTCTGCTCAAGCAATTCTTCCATCGACACCTTCACTTCGCTAGAATCTCGACAAAAGGGCAGCTCGTCACCATGGCGACCCGATATTCGCTGCGCCAGACCCCTCGGTAAGTGCAGCAAATGGCTGTTTTGCCCCTGAGATCCGAGATTGGAGCAACGTCGAGATGCCTGGTTTCTTGAGAGCCCGGATCGCCCCGAGATCGCATCTCGAAAAGATACACGCGCCGCGGCGCCCTGCGAGTAGAGATGCAAATGCTAACCCCCGCCCAGGAAGAAGGAGCTCTTCGACGGCATGGTTGAAACACCAAAGAAGCAATCTTCGCGCGCTCGCCAGTCCTCACAGGCCCCCGAAGCCGCACACCTCGAAGAAGCTGCTGAGCCCGCCGCCCCTCGCGAACGCATCACCCGCCGTCGCACCGCCAAATTCATCGAGAACTTGGATGAAGACGACATCAAGCCCATCAATGGCACTGCCAACGGTCACGCGAATGGCCATGCCAACGGCCATGCCAACGGCAACACCAATGGTCACGCTAATGGCCATGCCAACGGCCATGCCAATGGAAATAGCAACGGTTACTCCAACGGCGCACCGAACGGAAAGGATGCGATTCACACAAACTCTGAGAGTCACATGGTAGACGGCTGGAAGCCAGGCCAGGATCCCAAGGTCGACTACTCGGGCGAGTTCGAGTTCGGCGGCTCGATAGGCACCGGGTTCATGATGCTCTTCTTCCCCATCCTCATGTGGTACATGTGGGCTGGCGCCACCTTCTATGGCGGCAAGTTCCCCTCCCGCACTCCCGGCCAGAGCTGGGCTGAGTTCGGAACTCATCTGGTCGACCTCGTCTGGACCAATGCGTTCCCCCACTCCAAGGCATGGATTTGGTACTGGAGCTACCTCATCTTCGAGGGTGCGTGCTACTGTCTTCTTCCCGGTGTCTGGGGCAAGGGCAAGCCTCTTCCCCACGCCGGTGGCAAGCAACTCGATTACTTCTGCAACGCATATGCCAGCTTGTACACCACGTTCGCCGTCCTCGGTGCTCTGCACTTCTCCGGCATCTGGCCTCTCTACACGGCCCTCGACGAGTTTGGTCCTCTGTTGTCGGTGGCCATCTGCAGCGGCTTCATTGTCAGCTTCATCGCTTACTTCTCGGCTCTGTGGAGAGGCAAGCAGCACCGCATGACTGGCTACCCCGTCTACGACTTCTTCATGGGTGCTGAGCTGAACCCTCGCATGTTTGGCATCCTGGATTTCAAGATGTTCTTTGAGGTTCGCATGCCTTGGTACTTCCTCCTGATTCTCAGTCTCGGTGCGGCTGCGCGTCAGTATGAGCAGTACGGCTACGTTTCTGGAGAGGTCATGTTCCTTGTCATGGCTCACTACCTCTATGCCAATGCTTGCGCCAAGGGCGAGGAGCTCATCATCACGACTTGGTAAGAAAGATGATTTCCTTCAGCTCGCTCGGATTGATGAACTAATGGAAAGCAGGGACATGTACTACGAGAAATGGGGCTTCATGCTCATCTTCTGGAACCTTGCCGGTGTCCCTCTGTCTTACTGCCACTGCACCCTCTACCTGGCCAACCACGATCCCGCCACTTACCGCTGGAACCGCTACGCCCTAGTCGCCATGTACGGTGCCTATCTTTTCTGGTACTGGGTCTGGGACAGCTGCAACAGCCAGAAGAACCGCTTCCGTGCCATGGAGAAGGGAAACCTCATCAAGCGCAACACGTTCCCCCAGGTCCCTTGGCAAACCCTCAAGAACCCCAAGACCATCAAGACCCCTCAGGGCACCATCCTTGTCGACGGCTGGTATGGCCTTGCTCGCAAGATCCACTACACCTCTGACCTTTGGTTCTCTGTCTCCTGGGGTCTTATCACCGGCTTTGAGTAAGTGATGTTTTCCATGAGGTGTACTATTTCGCAAAGAGATTCATTTTGCTAACCTTTTTCTTTTTTCTCTACTAATAGGAGTCCCTTCCCCTGGTTCTACCCCGTCTTCTTCGGATGCATGATTGCCCACCGCGCGTGGAGAGACATCACCCGCTGCCGCGCCAAGTACGGTGAAGCGTGGCTCGAATATGAACGACAGGTTCCCTATCTCTTCATTCCTGTAAGAACCTCCCTTCCCCATATTCCTAGCTCTTTGAGACGTGTCCTAACACAATCCGCAGTACGTCATCTAAGAACAGTTCGTTTTCGTGACCGGGCTCCGTTTCTCCCGTACATATTGAAAGAGTTATCTCTCTTCACAAAGAGAAGAGTTTCTGAATTTCTTTTTCTTTTTTTCGGCAAGGAGCATGTGATAGATATTAATACAAAGGGCGACGCAATTGGGCCATGCTTCTTATTCCCCGTTCAGACGGGGAGGGGGGGAAAACTGGAAAGGAGAAAAAATTTGACGGAAAATGTTTTTTAATAAATGATGTAAGATGATCAGATTGGGATTAGGGATTACCTGGTTATCTACAAGCCTGAATGTTTGTATCATGTAGTTTTAGGATGGATGGATGCAAAGATATTACTAGCAGCATTAATTAATAGCATAATGTATGGAAATGACGGGCAGAGTCTTGCAGTGATTGCGAATCTTGCGAATCCCGTGCCAACATGTAAATATAACGACAGCAGCTTGATCTATTTTGCAGCCTTAGAAGGTGAGTCCCAGTTTATGTGACGTGTAGGCACTTTTTGTCTTAAAGATACCTGTTCATACCTGGTGATCTATCTCAACTCATGGTAATGCTGTGAAACAGACAGTGATTAAACGCCTCGTGAGATGGAGAAACGGGAACTCAAGCTCCTGAAAGAGCATCTGTTGAGAAAACAAACAATGACAGATAAAATTGAGCATCTGCTTACACTAGACCCTTCACCTTCACCGTCTATGAAGAGAAATTCACATCAAGAGCAAACACATCCTGTCACTAGTGTACATATATAAACTTCCTCCTACCAATCCATTACGCGACCTGCATTGCGTGCGAGGCCATGCTTCTCCGATCCCAACACGTTGCTCCATCCAGCACCATCATTTGACCCTGAGCCATCATATCGCAGCACTGACCAGAAACCATATTTCATACCAGATTTGACGACTCCCACAAAAGCAAATTTGTCAAGTTTTTCGGGGTAGCCTTGCTTGTTTCGTTCTTCTATGCGCAGGAAACATCCTGGCTAGCCTTGGAGTTCATCAACAATGCAACAATGAGACCGTACAGACCTAGATATTGGGTTAGAATTCGTGCTGCTCAGTTTCATGTTTGGATCAGAAATGTGCATACCCAAGACTTCGGCAAAAATGAGAATGAGAATCATTCCGACGAAGAGACGGGGCTGTTGGGCAGTTCCTCGGACACCAGCATCACCGACAATACCGATGGCAAAACCAGCAGCGAGACCAGCGAGACCGACCGAGAGACCGGCACCGAACTGAATGAAACCAGTGTACAGAGGGAGATCCTGCTTGAGGCCATCGGAGATCAGGACGGAAACGACGAGGCCGTAGATACCAATGATACCAGCCATAATAACGGGGACAATGTCTAGCTAGGAGATTAGCAAGGAGTAGCGCGCATCGAGGATGAAAAGGGCTACTGACTCTTGACGATGAGGTCAGGGCGGAGGACACCCATGGCGGCAATACCAACACCAGACTTGGCAGTTCCGTATGAGGCACCCAAGCAGGTGAAGACGATGGCGCAGGTGCAGCCCATGGCACCGAAAAAGGGCTGTATGATTTGTTAGCGACTTGGCCCAGCATTTCGAAGATGTGACGGCGATTGTTTCGTTGTCACTGAGGATATTATTTCCGGTGACGTCGCCAGGCAGAGAGGGAACCGTGAGTGTTTACTGACCGCGTAGACGGGGCTATACAATCGTCAAGTCAGCTCTAGGTTCTGAAGACGGCACAAAGACGCGGGAGAGGAAGCAGATGCAGGAGGTTGCGATGATGCCGAAAGCTCCCAAGGATGCAATCCGAAGCTCCACGACGACGCTAGGGGGGGGTTCTCAACGCGCTGACGCAACATACCAAAGTTCGGTGGCCATTGTGACGACGATGGGTTACCGAAGCGATAAAGAGGATAGAGAGGCGAAGGGAGGATTGGCTGCTAGTGGTGGTGCGAAGCTTCCGAAGTCTGGCAGATGCGCGAGGGACGTTGTCGATGACTTGGCCTGCTGGGGCTTTAATATTTAGGTGGATGTTGAGATGGTTGAGGGTGCCAGTTCCGACGCCGACGCCTGGTTGGTAAGGTTTTGCTGCAGGCCGCTGCTGGCATTACATAATTCGGAGGCGGATAATTACCTCACCCGTTGGGCCTTTGTTTTGGTTGCTTGTCCTAATGGGGCAATTGATTGCAGGTCAATTGGGAGAGCTGAAAGGGCAATGAAGTCGTAGTTTGCAAAACAATCAAATACTGATACTAATGTTTACGATTGAGCATTCGTTATTTATTAATCAAGATGTTTTCTTTACATACTATTTTTCTCCTGTGAGTTTAAGCGCCGTCGTCGGTGATACACATCAAACAGTCGTTGAGCCCGGAACTATGAAGCGGGTGCCGAGCTTCAATACTAAACTGCTCTGTGCTCCGAACCGACTCGCCCCTTTGATGCCGCAACATTCGATTAAACAGCGGCTATCTCTCCCTCTCCCTCGCCTTCACAAGACGCAAGCCATCTCCAGCTCCGGAGCACCTGGTCGACAACGCTGCCAAATCTGTAAACGGTAATATTGAGCGATTAGAATGCCCAGTTCGGAGTGCAGATTACGACTCCGCTCCGTGCACGATAAATTCCCCTTGGCACGAGAGGATTAGGTTATTATAAGGCAGATTAGGTATCTAGATTATAGATAGATTGCGACGTCCCCAGCCGGATTCTCAGTGCAACTCCAAGCTTCGCCTTGTACACCCATACTCACTCCAGCGCGTGCTTGTTGCAAAAGACACGGGTAGGACAAAGATCCGTCAACCAACCGCTTCCTTTTCCCCTTTCAATTACGCGGTCAATGCATATTACGGAACGCTAAGTGACCACTCCTCCAGCGGCCCCATGAGCGTCACGGACACGTGCTGCCCAATGAAAGCCAACTCTTTCCATCTTTGTTCATCTCACAACTCTCTCATGCTCGCAAAAGGCCGCCATGTCGGCGCTCGCATTGAATTGACAACCTTGAAGCCTACAGTTTAGCATCACTGTACCTAAACATTTAGTCATTGGTTATGTCCTGTTATAGGCCCCAGAGCTTCAGCCACAACAGCGCCTCCCTGCGTCAACGAAACGCTTGAAACAAAGGCAAACTGACATTTGATGGAGCCCCTTGCACTGCCAACTGCCGTCTACGGCAGCTGGATCGACACTCGCCTCTACTTTTTTCTTCTCCTCTGCGTCCCAGTTTTTGTCCAACCGTGCTGTGCCTTTGTTTACGCGCGTTGATCCAGGGGCTTGATGGAGCTGCTTCCCACGTCATGCCTCGGAAACCCGTACAGTGTACCAGCAAACATCAACGTTGCATTCAGGACGTTTCCACTGCCGTAGCCTCTCCTTGCTCCCTTTTCATCCAGTATATAAAACCGTACTCTTCTCTCTTCTCCTTCGCATCTGTTTGATTCCTCCCGCACGTAATACAATCTGCGAGTCACTAGACGTACCGAATCCACACATTTCGTCACGATGCATCTCCAAGCCCTCTCTTTCCTGGCTGCTCTGCCATCCGCCATGGCCACAATGTCCGCTCTCTCGTACTCTCCTCCACCAGAACTCCTGGCCCAGTCTCGGACTCAAAGCAGCTGCAACCTCCCCCCGGGTTTTCAGATCAAGGACTTCACGGCCAAATCGAACGAAACCGGCCCGGCTGCCTCGTTGACGGCATACAACTTCACCTTTGTGGACCAGACGACTAGCGTTACCACCAACTGCCGGTTTAACTCGAGCTCTGTTTCCACGACGCCTCCAGGTTTGACACCTAGGTTCGCGTGCGATAAGAGCGGCATCAGCGGTGTCAAGTTCATCTGGGACAACACGAAAAGGCAGTTGACCATGGTGGAGAGGATCTGCCCCAATACCAAGGGGTATGTTGCATATTAGACTCGCCGTGTTGTTATATGCCTGTTAAAGCGTACTGACATTTCGATTATTACAGTGCTGCCACGTGGGAGGTGGCCGGCTCAACGACTATTCCCTTGTCTTGCTCTTCGCCATCGGGAACTTGCACAACGAACTCGACTAGTATCGACGTGAAGTTCACCGCATTGGACCCTATAACAGATCCCACTTTGGCCAAGTACTGGGTGAGCTAGAGGTCGAGATTGGACATTAATAGATCGGTGTCATTGTTTAATAGATACATGGTATCCACGGATTGGAAGGGTACAGGGCATAGACGGATGCATCAGGACGTTGATTTCTATTGGCGTTGAACTGTTGACGGTACAGGAGAAGAATTGGACTTACTAATTTGTCCATTCATGAGACGTCATTTGCGTACCAATGGATTCATATCATAATACGAGGACTATCTGGTGAATGTTGACTCTAATGTTTATGAAAACTTTCGAGCAGAACGGGAGCTGCTCACCCGAGTCAGTCCATGTAATGCCGAGGCTAGTCTGCGCGCGGACATTTAATAGTTTCCTCTAGTGGCAGCAGTGGACAACCGAAAAAATGCAAATTACTATCAAATAGTGCCTTGATAGCTCTTCTCGATGCTACTCGTACCTGCATAATCATCTAAATCTATAATCGAAGTACTCGTACATCGATGATTAATATATATGCCCTTCGGCATGTTGCTCCAACAGCAGCTTCAATACGAGGCTTCATTCCCGTCCACCGCCAGAGAGCGGCCGCCATTCCGGTTTAGCACCCGACATTCTCCAGCGCTCTCCCAGCTAACCGTACAGGGCTCAGCGACCCCAGGTTTTGCCCCATTTCTGCAGAGTGCCGCCTGCAAACTTCCCTAGCCTAGCCCAACTGCCCTGGCACCGGCGCCCCGCCGAATTGTGCATGTCCACCTCGTGATCTCGCCCAGCTTGCCACCGGGTTCATGAGACCAAGTCGGGCCAATTCACTTTCTTGCAAAGGAGCAGCAGCGGATCTTGAGATTTCAGAAAACAAAGCAGTTCTTCTGGGTGCGCGCTTCGCCTCTCCGCCAGCGGTTACACCAAAACTGCTTTGTCTCGCCACTCTGCGTCTCGCTCTCCCTTGCGTCTCTTACGTCAGGGCCGGATCCGAAAAAAGCATCGCGATTGGTAGCTGGTTTTTGTTGAGCTGAGACGAGACGGCGCTCTCCTTGCTAGCATCTTGGGCATTTATTCCAGCCTAGCCCCCGTGCCGTCTTCCTTCTCCATGATCTGATCACCGCCAGCGAACGAATCTGAAAAACATGGGGTGGACATTCCCGAGCCGCCTCGGGCTGTTGCTGCTTGTACGGCTCGCCGCCGTTGTCTTGGTCGAGGCCGCTTACATCAATCAACAAGAACCATTGGGCGTCAAAGAGCCGGCGGCTGTTTCGAGCATCTCCGTGTCCCTGTTCGCGTCTCTCGAACGACTGGCGAGGCTCGTTGACGTCTCATATTGCCTCGGCACCACGGGCATTCACAAGCCGTTCCAGTGCGTCTCTCGATGCGATGAGTTCCCCAGCGTGACGCTGGCCTCTACGTGGAGCACAGGCTTTCTCTTCGGCGACAGCTGTGGGTTCATCGCAGTTGATCACGGCTCGGACCAGCAGCGTCGAAACGATGAATCTGTGGGAGATGATGAGCAAGGCGCCATCGTGGTCGCGTTTCGTGGGACCTACAGCATCACCAACACCATCATTGACCTCAGCACCATGCCGCAAAAATACGTGCCATATCCGTCGCCAGACCACGGAGGAGAACCACCAGAAAAGCCTAGCCATGAATGCACGAATTGCACCGTACACAGTGGGTTTCTTGACTCTTGGAAGAGCGCTCGAGAATCGGTTCTGCCAGAGCTCAAGGCACTCCGGGCCAAATATCCGTCTCACCCCGTTCATCTCATAGGCCACAGCCTCGGAGGCGCCGTGGCTTGCCTTGCGGCACTCGAACTAAAAGTGTCGCTTGGCTGGGATGGCGTGACGGTTACCACTTTTGGAGAGCCTCGCGTTGGCAACTCTCAGTTCGCTCACTTCGTTGACGACGTGTTTGACCTCGACGGCATCATCGATCTTGAAAAGAGGACCTATCGACGAGTTACCCACGCCGACGACCCAGTGCCCTTGCTTCCGCCAGGCGAGTTTGGTTACCAGTCGCACAGCGGCGAGATATTCATTTCCAAGTCTGCCCTCTCACCATCTGAGACAGATGTCCAGCTATGCATCGGCGACGCAGATCCTAACTGCAGTGCCAGGGACGACAGCTCGGTGGAAAATCTGCTCAATCGCCTTCTCCATTTCCGGTTGACAACTTCCTCCTTGGAAGAGTATATGGAGAGGATGAGCCTCCCGGCGCGGTTCAGACTCTGGCAGCTGTTTTTTGCTCATCGAGATTACTTCTGGAGGCTCGGGCTATGTGTGCCCGGCGGCGACCCTACAAACTGGGGTCGGCCTCCGTATGCGCCTCACGACGAAGAGCTGCAAAGTCGCGCAACGATTGATGAGCGTTTTAACGAATAGCAAACTGATATATATGAGGGGCGGGTTGTAATAAGATGGGGGTTGGATATCAATGTCCATTGTGGGAAGCAGACAGAGGTACATAATATGGGACTTGGGGAGCGAGCATAAACATGATGAAACGATACCTACCTAGTTAAGAATTCCTCTTAACATGTTGAATACCATTATTGCATTATCGATTCTGTTGAGACATGAATTCTACCAGACAGGTTTAATGGCACTGTGAATAAATAGTACGCCAAGGATGTCGAGATCGAGGAATCTCCTCAGACTAATGCTTGTTTTGCTTCTCTCTTCTCTCTTCTCTCTCTCAAGCAACGGCGGTATCGGCACTTACAGACGCCGCCTTGCCGGGCGTGCAGGCTTCCACGTTGCTCGCCATTATGTATTATGTGGAGGGAGGGCGGGCAGAGAAGTGCTGCTTTTGCCATGTGACACGGCCTAGGTATCAAAGACGCCACGACGATGGGTAGCGCTGTGCCTCGACATCCTTTGTGCGCTTCGAGGCGTGTACAAGCAGGTTGTCCAAGGACTTTGTAGCATTTATAAATACGGGTTATTAGTTCATACATTAGTAGTGGCATCCGCAATTTATCGACGCCTGGAACCGGGACCACAGGTTCCTCGCTGCAACCAAGGATAGCTTGCTGGGCAACTCTAATCGGATCGCGGCGCCAAGGACGGAGTCGCAAAGGGCAAGCTCTGGGCGAATCCGAAAAATGGTGGGGGTTGCAGTAAGGTGTTGTGCCAGGAGGGGCCATTTGTGGCACCTGTTGACTGGTGATTTGCTGCGAACTTTGGACGTGAGAATGGCCGTGATGCCATTGGCCTGCAGAGAATACATCGCAGCCTGTACTTTGTGCGACAAACCTGTGCCACGCGATGGCGATAAGAGAAAGGAGGGGGAAAAGGGGGGGGGGGGGGGGGAGTGAGTGAGTCACGGACGGGAGAGCTGACCACAGCCACAGCACGCGTTATTTGCCAGTCTCTGTCGCCCATGTCCATGGCAAAATAGCAGCATGAACGAGAGAGAGCAGAGCGTCAGGGGGGGTTGGCTGTGGCATCATGTGGACAGCAGAACACACTCGGAGTGTCATCCCTGAAGGGCCTGCACAGAAGTTTGCAGAAGGATGCTGGAGATCGAGTTTGCCGGTCCAAGGCAAGGCAAGGCACGGGGAGGACGGAGACAAGCGAGATACGGAGTAGGAGGTAGGCCATGCATGCATTCCCGTGCTTTGGGACGGATCGGCTGGTGTAGAAAGGGGCCACTAGTAGTAGTCGACTAGGTTGCCAGTGCTGTACGATGGAGGGCTTGGAGCCGCATCGTCCCTGCGAGTACAGTATGTGTATCATGGACGAGGAGGTCTTGACATGATACCTTGGATTAGGTACTATAGTATTCTAGTAGTATTCGTAGGAAGATGTACCAGATATGTGGACATGTAGGTGAGATACAGGCATATACTTGGGTAAAGCAGTAGTAGCACCCAAACAACGCAGCACATCACATCACCGCGGGACGGCTTCATGTCTTGATATCAGACCCGTGGCGTATCGTACCGCGTCAAGGTGGAGGCAGAAAGCGCAAGATGCATCGGAGACAAGCGTTGGACCGACGTGGCCAGCGGGGAATGATTGGGATTGGGAGCAGAGAAGGGAGCACATGCCTCGGCCAGGGGTGAGCATTGCATTCTTGCAGTCTTCATCACTTGCGTTTGTGTGGACGGGGAACAAGAGCAAAAAGCCTCCGTGCGCTTTCCGGAGACAAGCCGCACTAACACGTAGTCGCCGGGTGCTTAGACAGCTGTTAGCAACGGGATCTGCTGGGACGGACCACCTTTACCTGCTAGCCCCCAAGCGGGCGGGTTTTCGTGGGTTTCGACTCCATTCCTGGAGGGAGAAGAGGAAAAGCAGCACAGTTCATACGGCGTACTCCGCGCCGTGGTCGGGCAGCGCAAAGTTTCCTCGTCTCTCTCGAGGGCCCGGCGTTCTGTTATCGGGGGTGGAGGGAGTGTGGATCGCCAGGCCAGATGGAGATGGAACGATGACTGACCGACAAGTCAGTCAACCTACGCTGCCCGAGTTCTAATAAGCCCAATTTGCAGCCCCCTGGCCACGTTTATGACGCCTTTCCGGCAGGCCAGGAGATGGGCGCTGGTTGGACAGCAACTGCAGTAGCAACAGCAATGAGGGCAGCCGCTCGTGAAAGGCGAAAGACGCACAGGCAGCCTTGAAAGCAAAGATACTGAGAGCTTAGCGCCGAGAGGCAGCAAATAAGCTGGACGGGCCCAATGAGGTGATGTGAGAGTTGCGCTTTGATGAGTGTCTCATGGCAAAGCGGGACTCTGATCACTCGGTAACCCTTTTTTTTTCCCGCCCAAAGAACCAGACAGAAGCCCCGCCCTCTTGGCGGCAGGGAAAAGAACAAATAGGGCTGTACATGGCCCGGAGAGTACTCGTACCTGCGAAGTACGGAGTACCACGGCCAGGCTCGATGAAATTAAATCCGCTCGTGCTGTTAATACCATTTGGTAGATATAGAGCCGGCCTACTTAGCATTTCAACCACCGCGTTGGTGCCGATTTGTTAGTCCTACCTTGCCTTCTTGATAAGGTAGGCAGTGACATGAGCGTGAGAGACACCAAGAGCCCTCCTCCGGGCGATGGGAAACCAAAGCTCGGGTGAAGGAGAGGAGAAAAGAATTGAACCTAAGAAAAGAAACAGCTGAGCCCCTTGCCTTGCGTGTTACGGGTTTGTTGTACCGGAGACATTCAGCATT
Source organism: Trichoderma aggressivum f. europaeum (assembly GCF_033847375.1). Taxonomy (NCBI): domain Eukaryota; kingdom Fungi; phylum Ascomycota; class Sordariomycetes; order Hypocreales; family Hypocreaceae; genus Trichoderma; species Trichoderma aggressivum. The sequence goes on from NW_026946380.1 coordinate 616,635, forward strand.
GATGGCAATGCTCCTCAAAGGTACCTGGCAGCTGCGTACAAGGTACCAGAAGCTAAAGACAAGTACGGGTAGGTAATTAAGAGAGCCTCTCAGCATCAATGCGCCAATTTCCAAGTGCAAATTCCTTGCGTGTTTTTGTGTGTGTAACCGTTACAGTAGTGCAGCAAGAAAAGAGGATAGGGTGAGGGATAGGGCCAAGCTGAAGCGGCAGAAGCTGGATGTGCGTCCGTCATCGAAGGAGCTCAAGTGCTGTGCTGTGCTTTGCCTCCCGATCTGCTCTGGCTCTGGCTCTGCTCTTGGTACCTCTGGTAGCTCCGGGTACAGGTTTGTACAGCATGTGCACAAAGCAGCCAATCTCGAGTACGGACTCTATACCTGGTCACCAGGCAGCCAGCCGTCGTACGCCCAGGTACCGCGCCAGTACCATCTGCCGAATCACAAGTCAAACGCTGCTAGAGATTGCCTTGGTGCGCTGTGTCGGGCCAGCAGCGCCTAGGGGCGGGGTGCGCCAGGCGGCTGGCTAGAGCCTAGCAGGCCCAAAGGCGAGCCAACTCCACTGCAAAGCTGGCGCTCTCATCACCTGGCAGTGGGCACTGGCCCAGCGCAGCGCAGCGCTCCAGGCTCCGCCCCGAGAACCCCCAAACCCCAAAACCAATTCAAATCTCAATCCACAATCAAAATATAAACACTCTTCTCGCCCCATCCTCAACCGCATCCCACCTCAGACACCCGCATCATCCTTTTTTCTGCCACCAACGACTCCGCAACCGCACGCCTCTTTCTCCCCTTCCAAGCATCACAGACTCTCAGTCACCATGGCCACCGAGGTACGTCAACTCGTGCGTAGCTGCTGTCGCTGCTCCGACCGCCGCTTTCCGCCTTCTCCTCTCCCCCCTCGTTCACGCAACCCCTCAGCCCGCCTCTTTTGCTGGGAGCTGCGCGGCTTCGGCCACGCGCGGACGAGCCCAGAAACCACATGCAAATTCCATCCTCGCCCGGCCGAGCCTATCATTTCTTCTCTGCTCCCTTTCTGACTTTGAACGCAATGCTAACTTGATACCAGCGTGAAAGGTTTGTCCAACAGCTGGCCCCGTGACCCCACTAACCTCTCATGACGAGAATCCAAACACCTCCCCCTCCCCCCCTTTTTTTGCCTGCTCGAACGCAACGGGCTGACCGAGCTTTCCAACAAACAGCAAGACCTTCCTGGCCCGCCTCTGCGAGCAGGCCGAGCGTTACGATGAGATGGTTACCTACATGAAGGAGGTCGCTCAGCTGGGCGGTGAGCTCAGCGTCGACGAGCGCAACCTCCTCAGCGTCGCCTACAAGAACGTTGTCGGCACCCGCCGTGCCTCGTGGCGCATCATCTCCTCCATCGAGCAGAAGGAGGAATCCAAGGGCTCTGACAAGCACGTCTCCACCATCAAGGAGTACCGCAGCAAGATCGAGCTCGAGCTCGAGAAGGTTTGCGAGGATGTTCTCGATGTCCTGGACAAGAGCCTCATCCCCAACGCCGCCACCGGCGAGTCCAAGGTCTTCTACCACAAGATGTATGTTGATTTTTTTTTTCCCACCCATTTCCCTCGTTTGCACTCCGATGCTTGGGTTTCAATTTTTTTTTTCGCCCAATCACGTTTCAGCTCGCATATTTCGAAATTTTCAGAAGCTAATGCAAATCGCTCTGACAGGAAGGGTGACTACCACCGCTACCTTGCCGAGTTTGCCTCTGGCGAGAAGCGCAAGGTCGCTGCCACCGCCGCCCACGAGGCCTACAAGGTATGCTAACACATGCGTTTGCCTGCCTGCCTGCCTGCACCATGGGGTGGAGAGCCGCAGGTAGATTAGAAAGTGGTGATACTGACGATGCCCCGCAGAACGCTACCGACGTTGCCCAGACCGAGCTGACTCCCACTCACCCCATCCGTCTCGGTCTCGCCCTGAACTTCTCCGTGTTCTACTACGAGATCCTCAACTCCCCCGACCGTGCTTGCCATCTCGCCAAGCAGGCTTTCGATGATGCCATTGCCGAGCTCGACTCTCTCTCCGAGGAGTCTTACCGCGATAGCACTCTCATCATGCAGCTCCTGCGTGACAACCTGACCCTGTGGACTTCATCCGACAGCGGTGAGGCCGAGCAGGCCGGCGAGGCCAAGAAGGACGAGGGTGAAGCTTCCAAGCCTGCCGAGGAAGAACCCAAGGCTGAGGAGCCCGCTCCCGAGGCTACTTCCTAAATCCTTCTTACCTCAATTGCGCTCAAATCTCGGCACAAGAACCGAGGGAGTTGTTTCTCGTTTTTTTTTTTATATCTGAATGCTCTCGCCCTCCTCTACACATGGCGATAGATGGAATCATGTTGGAGGCTGGCCTAGCCGACGCAGCACCGGTACGCAGTGCGTTGCTTCTCTGGTTAATGGGGAGAGTGGTCATGGAACTTGGGATTTTCGGTTTAGGGACAGGAGAGGCGAGTGGCGCAGGGTGCTTGTCCGTCATCGCCTGTTGACGGATCCTTTGTTTGGTGTTCGCTGCTAAATGACGGGCGCTTCTGTTGCCTCTTTTTTTCCCCTCCACCCCCCGTCTACCCAATTTGCCCGGTATCTGTTCCCCTGTTGTGTTTTTTGACATTACCACCTACCTAGTTTACATCTGGTCCCGTTTTTGGCGGATCGCTATGGAAATGTTGTCTCCCCATGATTGTCGTTGTTTCCTGCACTTTGCTTGTTTTCGTCTTTTCCCCTCGACCCCTCTTCACAGTGGTTTTGTCTCGTATGTTGGACTCGTGTGCGTGCCCCGCAGAGAGAGGAAAAAAAGGAAAAACTGTGTATTTGCCCCCCCGCCTTCAAGATTTCTACAGCAGCAACCCCTTGAAAAAATGGCAAAAAGAAATTCCAATCCAAATTCCAAGTTGGGCCTTGCTTTTTGTAGATGCATAGTTGTGATGTCTCTCTCCCTCGTCCCAACGAATCTTGATGCTTGCTGCCTACATGCCTTGATGTCTAGATGACTTTGTAGTTGAGCTGTTGTTACTTGAAGATCTAGTAATCTCGCAACAGCTCTGCCAGCTTAGTTTGCTCTGAACCTCGGCATAGCCTGATTGGAGCTCTCAACCTCTCAACCTCTTTTCTTCCATTACACTAAACCCGGGTTGTTGTCTTGCATCCCCCTCAACTTCACAATTCGTCGCCACAGTTCCAGTTCCCCTCCTCCCAGTGTTATCATCCCACCAGCAGCCTTTGGCACGACTCAAAAGCTACTTCATCACCGTAGCAGAACACGCCGTATGCATCCAGTAACCCATACAGTATGAAAAGAAGAGTCCGACCCCTCTTTCTTCAAGGGAAGCAGAGGCGCAAAAGCTTAACGGGGGCTAGAACAGGAATTTTTTTTTTCTCCTCCCACATCACCCCCCACCACCCCTTCCTTTTGAGGGTTTACGTCAGGGCGGGAAAAACAAAAAGAAGCTGGTTTGGAAGGGTTTGTTGGGGGCGTCCGCGGGAGCAAAGTTCTTGGTTGGTCTTGCGCCGGAAAGGACGCCATTGCAGGAGAAAACCTTGCATGTGAGAAAGACTTAGTTACAAAAAGAAAAAGTGAGACTAGATCAAAACCGACAACTCACATCACGGGGGAGAAAGAATGAAGAGTCAAATATATAAGGTTGATTTTTTAATGTCTTATTTTATGCATACCAAAGTATTGTGGGAATCTTATAAGAAACAAAAACAGACAAAAAAGCCTTCTAGTATGAAAAGCCAAAATCCGACAAAGATGCACCCCTCCACCCATCCACTCCAGAAAAAAGCACAAAAAAAATGCGCACAAGTAGATAGACAAAGGAAAAAGAGAGTGATTAGATGTCGACCAGTATGAGGTTGGTTTGTGGTATTATAAATAGATCGCTTTCCCCTGTAATTACCTATTAAAAAAACATGCCTGCGTTATATTATGTGTATGCCCCCATCTCGATCTTCGGATGGTGTAAAAAACGGAGGTGATGAGAGTCGTCTCGGAGTCGTTTTCATCGTCAATGTGAGGCAGCAGTCCTCTCTTATGGTTTGAGGACTTTGAGCTGAAAAAGTCGAAGAACCCATTTTTTTGGTGTTTTTCGGTTGTTGTTTTTTTTTTCCTTTGCAGAGTCATCCCCCCATTGTCTAATGGTGTTGGCTCAATAGCCTGGATGCCCTGAGCAGCCTCTTCTGCTTATCCCAGAGACCTCGTCCGCGCCCGTTGCTGCTCTCCACCTCGTCCTCGCCAGTGTACGGCTTGGGGGGGAAACCCGGCCGTAGGGTCTGATACATGGCGGTTCGCGTACACTCGCCCTTCCGCGGGGGCATCATAAAGTCCGGCAGGTCAGCAGTGGGTGCTGTGACGCTGGCGCGGCGTTTCCCCGTAAACTGCGTCTTGACCTTGTACCACAGCCGTGAGCTGCGCGACATGGTGGCGAGCTCGGAGGGCGAGAGGGATGTAGAGGACGCGGTGGTTGTGGTGACGAGTGACGGGGCGGAATAGTTGCTGGCGGCGGTATATGAGGCGGATGCCGACACGACCTCGTCGCGCCAGATCATGATGCGATTCTGTTTGGAGGCGGAGATGAGGGGGAAGGAGGGAGATTCAGGTAGGCCGTCCATTGTCGCGACGGCTTCGACCAATCCCAGGTTGAAAGCCGCCATTGCGATCGGTTGACGTCGAGGTAGTTTTTGTCGCTGTTGGTAGCGTTGTCGATGTTGTTGTTTCTGCGGTATTACTTGGTAATGGGTGTTGATGCGGTTATAGTCGAGGTGAGGAATTTAGAGAATCGCCGATGCAATTGAGAGTTCGACAAGAGCGCGTGTTGGGGTGAATTGGCTCCTATACTAGCAGTGTCCGTCCTTTGTCGCAAGCAGTCGAACTTTTGTCGCGGCCGGACAAGAAACAGATCTACTCTGTTCGCAGTCGACGATTCACAAGCCCAAAGATCTTCCCTTGCCCAGATTCAACACCAGCGGCGCGTAATAAAAAAGAATCAACGTCGTTATCGCTTCCCCTTAAGGCAGCTGTTCATGCCAACCCTTGCAGTTCTGGGGGGATCAAAACGACTTCCCCCACCAGTAATCTCTCGATGGCCGTGGTGACGTCGACAGGGTACCGGGAATTGATTAAAATAAAAAAAGACCAGACCTGAGGCGAGCGAGGGAGGGAGGGGTGGAAAAGAAATAAAGATGAGATTATAGATGGCAGCGGCAGGGAAGTCGAGGCGGACGGTGGCTTCGGAACGCTCCGAGTCCAAAATCCAAACAAAATGCGCCTTTTTGCCGATTCTCGTCTTTGTCCTTGTCTCTGGCAACGAGGATTGCCAAAACAAACAGAGCTGCAGCGGGAGGGGATTCCGCCTGTCCGTAATGGATATTTTATGAAGCTCGCTTCTGCGGGTGGAGGCCGAAAAGAGCAAATCCCGTAATGCAAAGCAAATCTCGTAGCGCCACTTGGGACAGGTTCGGCGGCCTGTTAGTGGGTGAAGCGGCCGATGAAGCTCCACCGGGGAGCTGGAGCAAGAAATAGAGTAAGACGCAGGCGAGCGGGCTTCCTTTCGCCAGTTGCGGTGGCACAAGGCCGTCAGCGAGGAGGATCAGAGGAAGAGGAAGAGGAAGAGGAAGAAAAAAGAAAAGGTAAAGGAGGATGAAATGAAGATGAGGAAGAAGACAAGGCTGTGTGCGTGCGTGAGATGGGAGCGGCTGGCTTGCAGGATAGAAATACGAGCCGGGGGGACGAAGCAAGGCAAATGGAAGATGAAGAATCGTCGAAAGTGGTTGAACCGGCACCAACACTAATATGAGGGAGGGAGGGAACAGAGACAGAGACAGGGAACAGGCCCGGAAAGTGGAGCGGCGCAGGGGCGGTTTCAGTGGTCCGAGTCGCTAGTTGGACGCTGGGCTTCCGGGGGAGATTCAGGGTGGGCTTTGGCTGCATTCAAGGCATGTGAGCCAGTCATTGATTGACCTGGAGGCTGGAGGGCACATTGGGCTGGATCCATGGGGCCGCCTGTACGAGCACTCGCACTGCACTGTACCGTAACTAAGCACTCGCTATAGCATCTGTATTTACCTGTACAGGCGCACACGGCAACAGGTCCATTGCAGGTAGGTACCCGGGCCGTGTCTGTGGGGAGCCGGCACAAGCCAAGGGATCAATCGAAAGGAGTCCATCCATTTGATTTCCATGTCTCGGCCGTTTAAATTGAGGCCTGGTGATGATCTGTACCAGTCCCGCAGCGTGCCTCGATGTAGATACAGAGAGTAACTCGTACAGTAAGTCGCTCACTGTCATGTCCACTGCTTCCTCTTCTTCTTCTTTTCCTTCTGCTGCAAGTGCCGGAGGTGGGCTGCCCGTCGCTGACTCTCTCACCACCACGCTTCTCGCTCTCTCGCTCTCGGCCTCTGTGCCGTGCCGCCGCATCGGACAATCCATGGGATCGCCGACAGTATCAAAAGCCTCTCGATCCAGCCGAATTCCCTGATTGCGTTGCCCATCCGATCCGGCTGCAAAGTTCAAGTTTGCACCTCCACGGAGTACTCCGGCTCGGGGCCTTGCTAGCAATCTTAGTGGAATGGGTATCGCCACCAGCTGCTGCTCTTCTTGAACTCTCTGACGCAGAAATCAGATTCTACTATCACCGAGCCAAACCCATTAGCCGCCCCCCCCTCCCAAGTAATACATAGTCGCGTGCTAAGTCCGGGCTTGACGACATCGCGGCTTTCATTGCTTTTTATTTCGCGCCAAGTCGCTTAGCCGGTTGATGAGCAACGGGGAACAGGGAACATCGAATCCCTTCCCCTTCGCGCCGGGTTGTTTTTTTGTTTGTTTTAATCTGCCGCGTGAAAGCCCTACTGTACAAGTTCCTGCTACTATATCTCTTCGTCCCCAGCCTGTCGTCTAATTAACGAGATGAACAATCCTTGGCCCGTGTTTCTACAAATAGATAGACGGGCGGTGGCCAAGAAGCAGGGCTGAACGATGGACAAATATCGGCATCATCCCGAAATAACCAAAATACTTCTCTCTGCGAATGGATTGAGGCACAGCAAAAATGTCTCACAAAATTCCACCCTCCCATTTTTCCCCAACACCGTCCAACTGGCGGTCACGAGCCAAACCCGATTCACCACATGGGCACACACACTTCATCCCTCTCCCCCTCTCCCGTGATGCAAACAAGTACAAGGCATAAAAAGTGGTGTAACTGGTAGCGAGGGCTGGCAAACAACAACCCGCGGGAATCTCCTGCGCGACTTACAGTCTATACTGCATGCACCGTACTCGTACCAACGACTCCTACTGGCCCGCGGCTTGCGCTAGAAAATGGGCAAACGCCGCTTCGGCATCTGGTTGGGTGTCATCGGTCTTCGAATTATATGGATCGTCTGGGACGCATTAGCGCTCTGGAAGCTTGGTCGCTCAACGGCTCGCTTTTCCTGTCGTCCCCCGTTTGGGTGGTGTGATCAACGGCCTTTGCAACGAGTGAGCCCGTTTGGGTGTACTTGTGCCACGCTGCGCTGTCGAGTGACACCAGAACTGTGATGAGATGAGCACGAAAATGAACCGCACAGCCTCTTGATTCGCCCGAGCCACAAAATGACAGCAAACCGTCTTTGCTTCGTCGAGATTAGAAAGACAGGGGGACAAGGGCACTCCACATGAGAGCTCCTCGCTTGCTGAGCTGGTGTACATGCGACACCAGCCATGTGATGGATGCCCATGCCTGGACGGTTCCCAAGTATTCGTCGATAAGCACACACAACTTTCACGGTCAACATCAAGTGTAGCAAGGCGGTAAGTGCCCTAGAGTTGTATTCATGTATTATCAGTAACAGGCAAATCATGACACCTTCGCCTGCGGGGGACAATGGCCTTCTCTTCTTCTTCTTCCCCTTCTTTTGTTTTGGTTTCCTCTATGCCGCTGCACTTGGCTGCAATGTCTCCCAGCCTCCCATCTCTTCCTCTCCTCCTTCGTTCAGTGAATCTAGTAGGTCCACGGGGCCTTGGTTTGCCTGCCTTGATCGCTGTGGCAAGGTGGGAGGTCCTCTAGCCGCCACCCTTGTATTTGTGCTTGTACTTGTGTTCATGCTCACGTTCAACGGCGGTTTGGGCGGTGCAATGGGCTTTTTTCCAGCAGTCGAGATTGCTGATCGCGTCTGCCACTGCACATCGTCTGGCCTTGCAGCCATCGTTGAAGCGCGAGCCGGCAGCGGCGGTACAAAGTCATCGCCGCCATGTGCAGGATGATTGTTACGTCCGCCTCCGGATGTCAGCGACGAGGTTGAAGCTGGGGATGTCGACAGCAGGTGTGCTGGCTTCTTCGCCACGGGCGGCGCAGGCTTCCCAGCTTTCAGCTGCTGAGACAGCTGCGATGTCTGAGAAGCTGCAGAGGCCGGTCGAGGCTGTATCCACAGTGGTTGCGCCCCTGCTCTGTCAGCTCCTCCAATGGCTCCCAGGGAGGTCGAACTCGCCGACTTGATGCCCAGCCCCGTATTCGAGCCCATATCCAGAGTTGTCGCTGAACGGCGAGGTGGTGGAGGAGGCGGGGCTGCTCCAGACCTGTCTCCGTGAGCACTCCGTGTGCTGTCACCGTCTCCAATCTTCATCCGTCCCACCTGGGCAGGGAGAGTGGCCGGGTCGTATTGCGGAGGCAGCTTCCTAGGTCCGCCAGGTCCAGCTGAAATCATGCCCCTAGGAGGCATAACCTTCTCATACGGTGAGCTAGATATGCTAGAAAGGGACGCCCCTGGTGACGACCGCGAAACTGATATCCAGTCCAATTCTTCGCCCTGGCCAAAAGGATTCGATGGGCGGTTCGGATTCAGGCCCATCGGCTGGCCGTCTCGCCCACTAGGTATAGGTATTTGTGCTCGAGCCGGCTGTCGATTGTCGAGCCACCACTTTTGGCGGTCTGAGCTTGCCGGTGGGAGACCTGGCTCGATTGCGTCGTATCCAATTAGATCTTCGTCTTCCGTGTCTTCCCCATCTCCATGTGCCGCCGAGTCTCCAACTTCAATCTTGCGCCGATCATACAGCTCTTGGCTGATGGCGTTTCGCTGAACCTCGTCAATGAGGCTCACTCGGCAATCAAATGTAGCGTAAACGGGCCTGTGGTCTGAGAACAATAGTGGTGCCGAATCGTATGCCGTTTGGCGGAGAATGGCTCCTTTTCTTAATACTCTGTCTGTCCAGGCCGGTATTCTTGCCTTTTCACTACACGTCTGTCAGTACAACTGCAGAGAACTTTGACTGGGCAAAGGGGAAAGGGGAGCGTTTGCTTACGAAGTGTCGTATACTTCGGTTCCAATGTCGAATCTATAAGTAGGCATGAAGCTAATACGAGCTTCCGAATAGAATTGGAACGCGAGCCCAGCCACCATTTGTAAATTCAGCTGGTCATTTTCGTACATGGTTTGCAGGTCTCGTTTCTTGACCAAGCCGCGGACAACCTCTGAACTGAGCCCAATGCGATAATTGAAATCCCCAAGCCAAATTATGGCATCTAGTTGCATGGGTTAGCGTTCAACAGCCTTTTCTCTCTCTCTCTCTCTCTCTCTCTCTCTCTCTCTCTCTCTCTCTCTTTATTATTTCCCCCCTGGGACAGAACGACTTACCATGATCCTCGATGCCTCGATTCCTCTGAAATCGTAAGCCGCCGTGAATCGTTGCATAATCTCGATTTCGTTCATCGTAATTGGAAAATCCTGCCGCCAAATGCGCCGTCACAAAGCATATGTGGGTGTTTGCATAATCAAATCGAATGGCAACCGCTCCCTTGTTCCCAGCCATCCCGGACAAGCCCGTTTTCTTGACACTTCCTTCGACATTCTTAATATGATCAAGGGAAGACGATTTTACAAAGATGCACAACGCCGCTCCCACGAGCTGTCCACTCCGCAACAGGACATATCTATGTCCTCCTAGACTGGCTTGTCGCTGGTTCAGAGCTCGTTTGACGGCGGATTCCCAAAGGCTTTTTCTGGTCGGGTCGCTGTTCATGATCTGTTGTGGGCTCAGTTCAACTATCTCCTGAAACGCAACAACAAATATCTCCGGCTGCGATGACCCAAGTGAAGGCGGGAATAACCATGGCGATAAGTCGTGGTCGATGCCTTCCGTACGCCCGTTCAGGTTGAACGTGCCAACCCAGATACTGATATTCTTGAACGACGTAAACTCTTCGCTTCTCCTCGCCAACTCTAACGAAACGTAGTCGCTAATGGGGTCGAACAGATGAACGGGGGCTTGCCCAACGAGGAGGCCAAGCAGCATGTCAATGGTAATTTGTCTGGACGGATCTATAAAGTTGTTGTGATAGATACGCTGAGCAGACTTTCGCAAGTCTGCCATTGCGCCGGACAGTGACATTTTCCCGTGTCTTGTGAAGGACGTCTTCAAGGCTCCAGTTCCGGCATAAGTCTTGGAGAGGGCGTCGCCGTTGTCAGCCCAAAGGCTGGAGTGCCTCATCCAGAAATCAGAGGCCGCAAATTCTCCTCGATGGCCCAAGAATGCCTCGACGGCCATTTGGGAAATCAGAGTCTGGATCAGATTTGTTCGATCCAGACAATCCAAGCAATTGGTGCGAAAGACACCCTCTTGTTGAAGCACCACCACCATGCGTTCACCATTCCTCTCACCGGAATCGTTATGGCTCTCAGCCAAGTAGTAGGCGAAGCCATCGGCAGAATTCTCAATGTATCGGCGGATTCCGCGCGCAGCCTCGTATCCCGCCGGGCCTTTGGTCTCCGCGTGAAAGTCGTAATGCGTCTCACGTAGCAATGCATGGTCCTCGGACTGGTGTTGAGCAGGCCGACTCAAGGGGGAGCGTCTGATGCACTCCCGATACATGGTGGCAAGTTCGACTTCGCCCGGCTTAGTTTCGCTCAGGAGATTAACCACATGAACGGCACCATAAGATTGCTCGAGATCCTCGAAATGTTTATTGAATGTGGGCTGCGTCGCATCCAGTGGCCGAGTGATGGTGATTTTTTGTCGGCCAGGTATCAGATCTGCCGCTTGTTCCCAAAAGACTGGCACCGACCCTCGAACCTGTGCATAAGAGAATAAAACGCCCGTAGGAGACCAGAACGTTGTCTCTGTCTCGACAAAGTTTGCAACATTGCCATTGTCATCCATGCCTCTTGCGTTAAAACGGGTGCCTGCCCGCCGGCACGACAGTCGTGAAATCAGCGTCAAAAAGGACGGCATGCCACTCCTAGATGCCTTCAAGGGCGATGAGCTCTGTGGGATGGTCATAGTCTTACAAAAGCCGCGGATGGCAGACGTGAGAATGCGTGATGCATCCAGCGCCTCACGCTCCGGGGGCATCAACCGAGAGCGAAACTGAACCAACGGGCTGATCATGAAGGAGTTCCACAGGTAGGTGTCGTCAAAATTGTCTATCTCGAAGGAGTTTGAGTTAATCGGCCTTACAACTACGAGTCAGCTCAAGTCACCAGCTCAACGCGCTCTGTGTAGGCCATACCGGTCTTGTACTCTGTTTGTGAGGTCGAAATCCGTGCTGTAGTAAAAGGACCCGTTGCTGAGTAGCCTGCGCAAGTCATGACACGGATGCTCGACGGCCACCTCTCTCCGACTCAGCCCTTGGCCGTAAGGTGACGATGAGTTATACCCAAATACATCCGACGAATCCGCATCCAGCGACTCCAGAGGCACAACATCGTCGTAGTCAGCGCTGCTTAGGCAGTAAAAATCCACACTCGCAATCCGCTCCACGGTCTCGCCGGGCCGGACTGTTGCGGCCCTGACGGCATGAGTGATGACGGAGAGGAACACTTCTCCGTTGATCGCAATCAGGCCCAAGGTGCCGTACACAGGCCGCGGCGTCAGCGGACGGTAATCTTTCAACAGCTTCTTGGATATGGGAGAAAATTCCACCATGCATTTGGCGGCCGCATTCTCGCCCCCGCGCGGCTTGCTGGACGGCAGCGAAACAGGAGAGCCGCTGCCAAAGGCCTCGCTCGCCGACGAGCTGTAGCGCAGAATCAGGGCATGAGACGACGACACAATGGCGATGGACCGGTGCGGATAGTCGCGGATGAACAGCTCGCTCGACTTCTCAGGCGCAGGAGCTTGCGCGCTCCACGAGCCCGGCGGAGTGTCCATGATGGTGATGGACTCGTGGCATCAAGCACCAAGTTGGGCGGTGCAGGGGGGCACAGAGCAGGAAGCAAGCGGACTTAGGGTCCCTGTTGATCCATGGTCTCCTGGCAATTGAGTGGAGCGATCGCGGGCCTCGCCTTGCAGCTGTCTTGGGCGGGTTTGCGCTCTCTCTTTGGCTTCTCTCGTCGTAGGCAATTTATGATTCTCGAGCAGAGATGACTGTTGCTGTGTGGTGGTTGTCGGTAGTTGTTGTAGCGCGCTATGTCATTGGTGACATTTGGCGCAGCTGAGCTCTGCTATCAAAGTGGCTCACTTTATCGGTGCGGAGGCAATGCTTTTTGATACTGTCAGCCTTGCGCCTCGATTTGGTCTCTCCATTCCCCATTCAAAGGACAGAAAGGAAATTTCAGCAGCAGCAGGGGTGAAACGACGTCAAGAGGCAAGCGTATATGTTAGACTGTCAAGCAAAGGAGATAGACACCGGATGCGGAGGGAAAGACTCCATGTAAATCACAAAACACGAGGGCCCAACCCACCCTACACTATATTTGCAGAGTGGCATGGAATTTTCTCTAGCTAAACCCCCTATCGTGTAGCTAGGTAGACAGACATTAAAAGAATAGATCTCAAAAGGGGCTCTATTAAATAATTCATGATGATTGCAGTTAAGGATAATGGATTGCGAATTGCCAGGGCAGATACGTAATACCTACCTAGTAGGTACCTGGTAATATCACAAGTTGCATCTTATTCTATATGTACAATCCCTGGCAACTCGCTGGGTAGAACAACGCTGATTACAGAAGATTGACGCTGCTATTTGACACATGCAAACAGAGAGATCTCTATTCTGCCTCAAGCGCAGTGCTGCTCAACATACCGCTCAGCAATTGTCTTTTTGAAACAAGGAATCGAGAGTACGGCTGCCATAACGGGGACCCAAAATTGACAGCCTCACTGCAAAAGAACCGCCCAAAACAAGAATAAACAAAAGACGTCTAAAGACTGTCAGACCTCAGATTCTGTTTGAGATCATGCTCGCCATGAATGGAGAGCGTTCATTCTCTTCCTATCATAATTTAATTTGGGAATCATCATTGGCCATGTATGGAAAAGGAAAAAAGGATTTTGCAAATCGCCCGTTGTGAATAAAATTTGTTCCTCGGCAGCTTACTCAGCAACGCACGCTAGCAAAGCGCTACCAAGCTTTTCTTCACGCTGATTTGCTGCCAAGCACACGCCAGTACCTGCGCGCAAGGTAATTTTGCTCCGGCAATGCGTTGCGAGCCCCACCGCCGATACGAGCCGCGTGACCTGGGCAACAAGTACCTGTTGATCTTGCTGACTCCCGTGCTCCTTGGGGATTTTCGGACCAATCAGAGCGGGCCTCCCCAGCCTCGCCTTCAAGCCCCTACCTCTCTCGAAACGCTGCTCTCCCTCCAGCTTTGCACCATTCACCTTTACACTTTGCGCTTGCAACAGCTCTAAACTGCGCTTTGGAACCTGCTTGACGCCTGTATCTGTTTTGTCTCGCCTTCAATCGCGTCCTCACACTATCCTTCCATGAGCGATTTCAACAGTTTTGGCGGCTCCGAGGAGGAGTACGCGTCGGTTCGCAAATTCGTTGCTGAAACGGTATGTCAGCCTGCTCCGTCCATCGGTCGCTGCCGCCCAACTGTCTCATGTTGGCCCGTACCATCTGACTGCTAACCGAGTAACCCGGCTTAGGAGGCGAACCCAGACAACTTTGAGGGTTGGGAGGGCCTGATCAAGGCTTGCGAAGCTCTCGACGGCGGCCTCAACCGAAACTCGAGCCCTCAGGCGCTGTCCACCGTCCGCGATGCCTACGACCGACTTCTGCTCAAGTTCCCGCTCTTTTTTGGGTACTGGAAGAAATATGCTGATCTCGAATTCAATATTGCTGGACCGGAGTCGGCTGAAATGGTGCGCTGCTCTCCTCCCTTTTCTTGTGGTCGTTGCGACAACACCGCTAACGACACGCCAAACCTAGGTCTATGAGCGAGGTTGTGCCAGCATAACCAACTCGGTCGATCTCTGGACCGACTACTGCTCTTTCAAAATGGAGACGACACATGACCCCACGCTGGTCAGAGAGTAAGTATTCAGGGCACATTTTCCTTCCCCATAACGACTTCTACCAATGCAGTACCGCGCTCAAGCACCATGATTTCGGTTGCCCACCTGTCACGAGCTCTGCTGCTCACTATCGACCGTGTCTGATGGTGAGATATGCCACAGCGGCCCCTATCCTAGCGGGATCTATCTCTCACTCTTTATCCCAGACTTTGTTGATGTGTACTCTTCGTCCCATAAACATTGCGTCGTGCTCCTACCGTCGTCCCCTCAAAGGGACGTAGAATTCGATTTCTGCACTCCCAAATGGCCACCACCCCTTTGTGTACTGACCCTCTCTGTTCCCATATTCGCCTAACCCTACCCCCGATGGAATTTGTCTTGCTGACAGGACCTTGCAGGCTTTTTGAGCGCGGAGCTACTTTTGTTGGGCTGGATTTCCTTGCTCACCCCTTTTGGGACAAGTACATTGAGTACGAAGAACGGCAAGAGGCCCAAGACCGCATCTTTGCTATCCATACTCGCATCATTCGCATCCCCCTGCATCAGTATGCTCGCTACTATGAGCGGTTCCGAAACCTGTCGCACACCCAGCCTCTAGCGGAGGTTGTGCCGGCGGATACGCTGTCGAAATTCCAGGCCGAGGTTTCGGCTGAAGCGGCAGCCTACGGCGGTGCTCCGCGACCGGAGTTGGAGATTGAAAGGGATGTTCGAGCCAAGATTGATGCCATGTACTACGAGGTCTTCACCCAGACACAGAACGAAGTATCAAAGCGTTGGACGTACGAATCTGAAAACAAGCGACCGTACTTTCACGTGACGGAGCTCGAGCACAGCCAGCTCAACAACTGGCGCAAGTACCTGGACTTTGAGGAGACCGAGGGTGACTTTAGCAGAATCGTGTCCCTGTATGAACGATGTCTCGTCACCTGCGCCTTCTACGACGAGTTCTGGTATCGGTACGCCCGCTGGATGGCGGAGCAGCCCGGGAAGGACGAGGAAGTCCGCAACATCTACATTCGTGCGTCGACACTCTTTGTGCCCATTAGCCGGCCCGGCATTCGCATGCAGTGGGCCTACTTTGAGGAGAGCTGCGGCCGCGTGGGCGTTGCACTTGACATCCACGCCGCTATCCTCATGAAGCTCCCAGACTGCGTGGAAGTCATTGTTTCTTGGGCTAACCTCGAGCGTCGTCAGAACGGCGCCGAAGCTGCCATTCAGGTCCTCAAGGACCAGATTGACGCTCCCACCGTTGACTTGTACGCGAAGGCTGCACTGGTGGCCGAGTGGGCCATGCTGCTATGGAAGGGCAAGAACTCTACTGAAGAAGCCCGAGCAGTGTTCCTCAAGAACGTGCAGTGGTATGCTGATTCCAGGATTTTCTGGGACAAGTGGTTCCAGCTAGAACTTGAGCAAAGCCCCGAGGGCAAGGAAGGCAAAATGGACCAGACTGAGCGCGTCAAGCATGTCTTTGACGAGTTCCGTAGCAGAAGCCGGCTGCCCAACCCCGTCAAACGGGAGCTGGCCCAAGTTTACATGAATTACTTGATGCAGCGCGGCGGCAAGGACGCCATGAAGGAGTTTTTGGCCGTGGACAGACAGATGTTTGGGTCCGTCCAGCATGCGACCCCCCAAGAGACCGAAGGAATCCAGCTAACACTTACTCATAGGCCTGCGTCTATCTCGACCGCGCCCAAGAGTGGAAGTGTCGCCAAGGAGAACGGAGCATCCCTTGGCGAGCTCGATGAAGCCAGCAAGCGCAAAGCCCAGATCAGATACCTGAATTTCTACGAGGCTCACCCGGAGCCAAATACGGAGGCTCAAGGGGCTGCCGATTTCAACTAGACAAGGCCAAGGACGGGTATCGGGAGTTTGGACAGATGTTGCAGGCCGCCTATGTCAGGTTTTTATAGGCATTTTGGAGGGGGGGCGTCAAAATTAGGATGTTTTCATCGTTCAAATGGCGGATGGTTGTTGTACTATACGCATTTGCTGGACACTATAAGGAGCGGCATATTTTGCTAGCAGACAAATTTGGATGCGAGCCGCGAGTGGTATGGAGGATTTTTTTCTTTGTTTTATTGTCTGGAATTTGTATTTTCGCTCGCAACGGGGACCGCAGACGGTCAGTCCCGCCGTTGAAAAGGGAACAAGGCCACTACAAACACGCATGATTTCACGGCCGATTTCCCTAGACCAAGACCTTTGTGCATTGTGAAACGAGAATCGCCGAATGGGGCTAGATTTTGGTCTGATGCCCATCCCACACGATTCTAACCAGCCTTTGAAGACGTCGAGAATAGAGTAATGGAGGCATATTGATGACAGGCACACAAGACTCATGGAGTGCGGGAAATCCAGGGACCGGTAGTTGACAGGCCGGACCCCACGTGGCTCGCCGACGCATACCGCAAACAGAAAGCCTCTGCGACACTGCCCACTTAAAGAACGCTGTGCATCCAACCAATCGCTCGGGCCTACAAGAGTGGCGGCTTTTTTCACCTCTCAGGGTCCTTGTTTGTCTTGTCAGGCACAAGCGTGAGCGAGGCAAAGCGAGGCTACTGTACCTGGAATCGTAATCGTTGCCAGCCCGTCCCATCAAGGCGCCCCACGGCTCGCTCGCAGCGGAATGCCTGCTATCTCGGCTGTCCGCTCGGTGGCTGGACCAAATCAGGCAGCGGAGCGGGATGACGACCTCGAGCCGTGGGATGATGAGATGCGAGCTGTGGTCTGGTTGTCTGGGGGCAGAGGAATAGAGGGTCTGGGATGGAATTCAGCGCCGTTGCTCGCAGCTACGAGGCGTGTGAGAATGTAATTGATGTACAGTACGGTACGGTATTTATCACGGCAAAAGCTACTAGTACTCGGTATGTAGTCAGAAGCCGCAATCGATTTCGGAACGAAGCCGGACAGAGCAAATTGTAACATGGCATGATGCGGCATCTTTGACAAAAGTTGCGGCATGAATTGAGGGCGCTCATTGGCTGGCTGCGACATCGGGCGAGGGTTTTGGCTTGCGCCCCATCGGCAGACTGGAGCGAGAAGAATTTCACGGTTCGACGCTGGCCCTTTTGCTTTTTTGCCTCTTGTACTCCGTACTCGGCAAGGTATTGATGCTTACAGGTACTGACGTTATAATGTGCCGAGGGGGAGCTAAAGGGTCTTAGTAGTAGTAGGTAGCTCGCTGGTCCGCGGCTCAGGTCGGGGAGGTCCCCTAACACAATACAGCGGCCAGTTTGTTGAAGTTTTTTTTTTTTTTGTGCTGTCAAGGAGGGGTCCCTTTTTTTCTTTTTTCAGCGCATGGTGGCGTTCTTATCATTGAAAACAACCAACCACACCCGGTTTTAGTGTCGACCGAGGCCAGCAATTTCGAGCCCTTCCGCAGCTTCTCTCGTTGGCATTATCGTATTATCCCCCCCAATAGCTCTAAAATCGATATCAAACAGCAAGATGGACGTGGAGCGGCTCCGCTGGGGGTGCGGGTCTCACGGACGCTTGACTGGCCACTCAGGCGATGGCAATTTGCATCGTTTCCCTTCACCAACGCTGTTGCTTGTGCTTTTCTAATCCAGTCCTTCTCTCTCTGCAGTGAGACGCTTCTTCGCTCTTCCATCCTTCCTTTTCTCATATACATCCCGCCTCCCTCCCTCCCTCCCACCTCCCACTTCGTCCCTCTTCGTTGCTTCGGCGTATTCTCTCCAACCCACACATCAAGGTGAGTGATATACCGGGTTTGGTTTTCTCTTTCTCTCCTTCCTTGTTAAAAGAGAGGCGTGATCTTCAGGCTCGCTTCCACTCTGATAGGCGTCTTTGGGCTCTTGACCACCAAGCTGGCCTTATCTGCCCATATAACCAACCAACCCTCCCGCTCGTTTGCTCGTTCACGCCTTTGCTAACGTTTCCGTCGTGTCCTTGTTCAGATGGCCTCTTCTGCCCGTCAGTTTGCCCGCGTGGCAACCCGCACAACCACTCGCTCCTTCGTTGCCGCCCCTCGACAGGCTTTCCGCCAGCAGGGCCGCCGCTTCTACTCTTCTGAGCCCGAGAAGAAGTCGTCCTCCTCTCTCCTGTACCTTGGTGCTGCTGCCGCCGCGGGTGGTCTCGGCATCTGGTTCTTCACCTCTGGTGCCTCTGCCTCTTCCAAGACCTTTGTTCCCACCCAGGCCGATTACCAAAAGGTCTACAACGACATCGCCGAGCGTCTCGAGGCCGATTACGACGATGGCAGCTACGGCCCCGTCCTGGTCCGTCTTGCATGGCACGCCAGCGGTACCTACGACAAGGAGACCAAGACTGGTGGCAGTAACGGTGCTACCATGCGATTCGCTCCCGAGAGCAGCCACGGTGCCAACGCTGGTCTGATTGCTGCCCGTGATTTCCTCGAGCCTATCAAGGGTGAGTTTCTCCATCATTTGTGCAACCTTGGGTGTCAAGTCGAGTTATAACAATCAGCCTGTAGCCAAGTACCCCTGGATCACCTACTCTGATCTCTGGATCCTCGGCGGTGTCTGCGCCATCCAGGAGATGCACGGCCCCATTGTCCCCTACCGACCTGGCCGCCGCGATGGTGAGGCTGCTGCTTGCACCCCCGATGGCCGTCTCCCCGACGCCAGCCAGGGCGCCAAGCACCTCCGTGACATCTTCTACCGCATGGGCTTCAATGACCAGGAGATTGTCGCCCTCAGCGGTGGTCACGCCCTTGGCCGATGCCACTCCAACCGATCTGGTTACGAGGGCCCTTGGACCTTTTCTCCCACCATGCTGACCAACGACTTCTACAAGCTCCTGCTGGAGGAGAAGTGGCAGTACAAGAAGTGGGACGGCCCCAAGCAGCTCGAAGACAAGGGCACCAAGACTCTTATGATGCTCCCCACCGACCACGTCCTGACCACCGACAAGGCCTTCAGACCTTGGGTTGAGAAGTACGCTGCCGACAACGACCTGTTCTTCCAGGACTTTTCCGCCGTCGTTCTCCGCCTGTTTGAGCTCGGTGTCCCCTTTGCCGAGGGCAGCGAGAACAGCCGATGGACCTTCAAGCCCACCCACGCTTAAGCTTCCAAATTCACATCCATGGTGAACAAGGTGATGTAGGATGGTGCATAGAAGAAGACTAGCGTTGTCAATAAGGAGCGCGGTTGATAGACTTGTGAATATTTTTTAGACATGTAGGGCCCTCTTACGGTATGAAGCCGTTTAGTCAGCTAGGGTTCAAACAAAAAAGATAGTTGGACGACAAGCTCGGAAGCTTGGAATGGATTTTATCGCTCTTTCTTCACAAACTGCTTTTTGGGGGCTGGCTTGTCTGGGTTTTCTTTTGTAACGTTCTATACCTCAGCCAAACACCCTGTACTTTAACAAACAAGATGAGCTTTTCATGATGCCATGCTCCATGATGATGTCTGAAACTGGTGACTGTTGATGATTGGGCGGTACTTCGAGATGTGATGCTGTAGTGAGGCGACGGCAAGGAGCAGAAGACGCAAATTGTTTACTGAAGAAATGAGGAGGTGACTCGCAATGCTGCCTTGGCTCTGACATGTACTACTATGACCACGGAGCATCCTATCCGGCTTTCCGCCGTGACAATTGAGGCCGATGCTTGCCTTTGTCCTGTTGCTATTGGCTGGATGCCAGGCTTCTGGCGGGTGAAGTACATGGTTCCCCGCACTTTCAAGCCAAAAGGCAGGGAGAAGCTTATTGTCCAGATTTCATTTGTCGGGGTTGAAATCTTGTATGGAGATGAGCCGAGGATCAGCCTGGAGCTGTAGAAGTTGAATACTGTTTGATAGGCAAATATAGCTTGATATTGAATTGCTACGCATATGGCTTCTAATGGACTTTTTTTTTATTGTTTGGGTAAATAGGCAGGGATTGGTGTCTATTTTGGAGATGGGATGCGACGATCCGGCTTTGAGATGACGGGGGAGGAGGCTGGATTTGATTCGCTGACCGTGGCTGGCAAACGTCTGGGGGAATTTGGAAGAGCTTTGCTGTTGGTATTTGTAAGACGAAGATGAGCTGACCTGCTTATAACTAATGTTCATTTCGACATGTTTTTTGCGTGATTCCAACTCCAGACTTGATAACTACGAGCGAGAGCACTTGCTACCTATTACTTTTCATGGAAAAAATTTGCCTAGATAGAGGATCGATGCAACGATACGGACCGTGAGGAGTTGATGGGAGCACGTAATCTCGTGTACGAATCATCTCATCGTGGCGAGGCAAGTCTGTGTGGCAGCTGTAATACAGTAGAATAGACTCTTACTGATCACATCTACACCCGATCCCATTTAACCAACAGGCCCGGCTCACCAGGCAAAGTGCTTATATCGGTCGAATTCTTTTCGCTCCGAAACGCGAGCGAAGATGAACCGGAAACAAATTGCATGCCTCTCCAAGTCAAGGGAGAATACGCACGAGTGTCATTATTAATGAACAGGATAGTCGTAATGGCCAATCACAGACAAGGATGCGTCTCTTAGGATTTAAGTCCGCTGCTGTTGTGGCTGGAGCAGCTTTAACGCCTAAAACGCGGATGTTGCCGTGTCGAAAACGAGAACGAAGGAATTCCTAGGCTCTAGAAAGCGAGAGCGAAGGAGGGCGGATAGGCGGATAGGCCGAGGGAGGGATAAGCATAGAAGACTGGAGAAGAAGACACAGAACAGGCACAAAACTGCAGGAGATGGTGCGGAGTGACGGCCGAGAAAACGTCAAATCAGGATCCGATCCATGGGGTTTCGGGAAAACTTGCATGCGCCAAAAGCCGGGTTACGGCCGCCTAGGCTGAGAAAAAAATTGCCCGACTAAGGCCATGGGCAACTCTGGCCGCGCCCTCATTATCAAATCAAGGTTGAATTATTCAGCAACCCCTCTTGCATTTTCCTTTCCAGGCTGTTGCTATGTGGGATTGCGATCTCACTGACTAGTAGGAGGGATGAGAAAACCGGGCCACGATAGCTGGGGCAACACCATAATAGGAGCGATGACTAATGCCCGTCTGGGCAGGTAAATGAGGGTTGGAGATTGTTGGATGCCGAGAGATGGCGCGAGGCCCGGAATAAACGTATCATTGGGAGGTATGGAGACGTTTCTGGGTCGTTTGGTTGATGATGTGCTTGGATTGGCCCGATACCGAGCATTGCGCGAGCCATGCATCTTTTGGAGATGGGTATATAAAGTCTGGCCAAGGACACGACGAGGTAGATGAGTCTCTGGAAGTAGAACCAGCAGCAGCATTTACATTGGAGAATTCCTCGCCATCTTCCTTTGCCTTGATCGCCTGATTCGTCTATAGGTACGCAAATAGTAGTGTCTACGGACTTGTTGATCGCCGAACCCTCGAAACCCATGCTTATCCGCTATCCAGACTATCGAGTTAGACCACCTCTCGAACGGGGCTTTCAAGCACTCACGAAACAGCAGCTCAAATCTTTGAATCCATCACATACATATATACTACACACACAACTCCAACATGGGCAGCATCAGCGTCAGCACCGAGAACACGGCCGCTCCAGGCGTGCCCTTTTACACCCCAGCTCAGAACCCGTTGGTGGGAACCCCTCTCAACAAGGACTCAGCACCGACGCTGTTCCAGCCCATCAAGATCCGCTCCCTCGAGCTGCACAACCGCGTGGTGGTGGCCCCCATGTGCCAGTACAGCGCCGACGACGGCCACTTGACTGACTATCACCTGGTGCACCTGGGCCAGCTGGCGCTTCACGGCACCGGCCTCATCATCGTCGAGGCCACGGCCGTCGAGCCCCGCGGCCGCATCTCGCCCCAGGACTCCGGTCTGTGGCAGGACTCGCAGATTGCACCTCTGAAGCGGGTCGTCGATTTCGTCCACAGCCAGGGCTCCAAGATCGGCATCCAGATTGCCCACGCCGGCCGCAAGGCGAGCACCCTGGCGCCTTGGATCGGTGGCACTGCGAACAAGACTCTGGCTGAGGAGGATGTTGGCGGATGGCCCAACGACGTCGTCGGCCCCAGCGCCATCCCGTTCGACGAAGGCAGCGCCCTTCCCAAGGAATTGACCAAGGCTGAGATTAAGAGCATTGTGCAGAAGTTTGCCGAGACTGCGCAGCGTGCTGTCAAGGCCGGAGTCGATCTCGTTGAGGTCCACGGCGCTCATGGCTACCTCGCCTGCAGCTTCCTGTCGCCCCTGAGCAACGTGAGTTCACCAAGACATTGAGAATACTGCATCGTTCATGTTGAATGACTTACAATCGTATAGCAACGTACCGACGAGTACGGCGGTAGCTTTGAGAACCGCACCCGCTTCGCCCGTGAAGTCGTCGAGGCTGTCCGCGCCGTGATCCCCGCCGACATGCCGCTCTCGCTGCGTCTTTCCGCCACCGAATGGATGGAATGGGCCGGTCAGCCGTCGTGGACCGTCGAGGATACCATCAAGCTCGCCAAGCTGGTGCCCTCATGGGGCGTCGACATCCTCGACGTCAGCTCCGCCGCCAACAACTCCCAGCAAAAGCTCCCCGACGACCCTCTTTTCCAGGTCAACATCGCGCGCCAGATTCGCAAGGCCCTCCGCGCAGACGGCATCGACTTGATTGTCGGCGCCGTGGGCAACATCAACAACGCCCAGACGGCCTACGACGTCGTCCAGGAGGGCCCCGAGGCTGCGGCCGAGCTGGCTTTGGTCGCACGACAGTTCCTGCGAGAGCCCGAGTGGGTACTGAGGGTAGCTCACGAGCTCAAGGTGCCCGTCAAGTGGGCGAACCAGTATTCCAGAGCCGGACCCCGAACGGACTTTAGCAAGAAGTTTTAGGTTGTTGGTGACAGAGAAGAGGGGAGGGGATAGAAAAATCAGGGCATAGATGGACACAGGGTTTAAAGCGATATATTGCCGGAGTAGATGGATGATGGGCTCTTTGATTCTAAGTTTTTGGGTTGAATTTACTTTTTTCCTTATACATACAGCGAGTACGGCATCAGCACTATGTGAAGCCATTATTGTCTTCTACACGAGCGTAATAGCCCCAATCTTTGCAATGCAATGTCTACTCGATTGGCTTTCTTCTCCCAACCAAGGCTTCGTGTCCTCTGCTGGTTATCAACGACCAGATGGCATGAGATCTGGACAGGTAGCACTTTGCCATGCATCGGACATTCGGTTAAGGTGCGCCTGCATGAGCCGCGCATTTAACCCCCGGGATGAACCCTTCAACGGAGAGGTGGCCAGGATAATATCACGTTAGTACCCCGTCAAGCTGGGAGATGAAATTTACTGCCTGTATGAGTCCAATATAGCCACAATATCCCTTGTACGAATATATTGGTTCAGGTACTCGTACGGGAGAGAATTCTTGTGCCAGGCCGGCTCTTTCGATCCTGTCCAACGTGGGGCTGGAGACGTCCGGGTCAGTGGGCGGGGATCAATGGCCAATTGCCGCTCCCTTTTTTTGACGTCTGTCCTCTTGGCAGATATGTCGTGAAAAGTACCCAAGTAAGTAGATTGACATTTGTTTGAGAATTGATAGAAGACAAATCGATATTTGGATGGCATTGGATACAGATATCTGCCCATTTGTATCACAAGGGCGGCTCCCAGAGACACGCAGATTCCAGGCTGTCCTGTTCTGTAAAAAGGCCAGCCACCAGCTAACATGGAGGTTTACACGGCTCATACGACCTCGTACTCCTCGCGCAGAGTACAAGTAACGTGTGCCCGTAGCATCAATACAGGTGCATTCACGAGTACATGCTACTTTGCTCCCGTCTGGTTATGCTTATTCTTGCTTGTATCCCCAGCCGCCCTGCTGATTTATTGCCTCTTGTCTAAAACACCCTGCGGCGCAGCACTAACCGCTATTGGCGGCTGCCATAGCAGTGAGGCTATCGTGCAGGGGCTTAGCGCTGGCCGCCCACTCACCGTGCCGCTTGGCGCTGCTTGGACCTCTATGGGCTGCAGCAGACTTGAATAGCAGAGGGGCATCTGTTATGGAGTACATGCAGGTAGCTGCCGTCATAGCGCAACACGCCCAGGCACATCATGTATCATGCCAACAAACTTGACTTGAGGCGAGGTGGCCAGTCCCCTTCAGTGCCCCCCCGTGCTGTGTTTCCCCTTGGGCAATGTCGTCTAGCACGGCCCCAGGCGCAAAAGGGGAAAATGATTGAATAGTAATCGGCCCTGAAACAGTGCAAGACTCATCACAAAATCAGCAAACTTGACTTCCGTTGGATTTGTCAGGTGGCAACCCGGTCAGGCAAAACAACCTGACCTGGAGGATGCGCTGTAGCGGCCTTCCTTAGTGGGCGCGTTAGTGGACGCTGAGGGGAGAGGGGCCCCAGTTTTAGGCTACACAAGGTGTGGTTCAGGGACCCGGCTGAACCCATTAGCAACAGCCAGATCTGTCCAAAGGGACACTTGTTCAATTGAGTGCGTCTAAGTCATCCAGTCTTTGCCTACTACAAAACCTGGCGCCTCATCCGTCTTCTGGCAACTAGATCTTCCATCTTGCATCACCACTTTTTTTTCTTTTCCACTTCCTTTTTTCCCCTGATACCCCCATCACAGCCTTCGCCATGCAACAGAAGCGCCTCACTGCTGCCCTGTTGGCCGCCCTGGCCACGGTGGTCTCTGCCGACTCCGACGTCACTTCCCTGACCAAGGACACCTTCAACGACTTCATCAACTCCAATGATCTCGTCCTGGCTGAGTGTATGTCTCTCTCCCGTCCTCAATCTTTGCTTGCTTGCTTGCTTCGTTGATGGCTTCCAACGTTGCCATTGCTCTTGACCCCTCCCCCGCGAGCCTCGGCGTCAGATTAGACCCCGCTAACATGACATTTTCCCAGTCTTCGCTCCCTGGTGTGGCCACTGCAAGGCTCTCGCCCCCGAGTACGAGGAGGCTGCCACCACTCTCAAGGAGAAGAACATCAAGCTTGCCAAGGTCGATTGCGTTGATGAGGCCGATCTCTGCAAGGACCACGGCGTTGAGGGCTACCCTACCCTCAAGGTCTTCCGTGGTCTTGACATCGTCTCTCCCTACACTGGTCCCCGCAAGGCTGACGGGTAAGAGATCCATGCAAAATTCGCATCCATCTGTATATCTAGATGGCTAACATCTGTTTCTCTTCTCTAGCATCACCTCCTACATGGTGAAGCAGTCCCTGCCTGCCGTTTCCGTCCTGTCAAAGGACACTCTCGAGGAGTTCAAGACTGCCGACAAGGTTGTCCTGGTCGCCTACATTGCCGCCGATGACAAGGCCTCCAACGAGACCTTCACTGCCGTCGCCAACGAGCTGCGTGACACCTACCTCTTCGGTGGTATCAACGATGCTGCCGTTGCCAAGGCTGAGGGCGTCGAGTTCCCCTCCGTCGTCCTCTACAAGTCCTTTGACGAGGGCAAGAACGTCTTCAGCGAGAAGTTTGACGCTGAGGCTATCCGATCCTTCGCCAAGGTCGCTGCCACTCCCCTTGTTGGCGAGGTCGGCCCTGAGACCTATGCCGGATACATGTCTGCCGGTATCCCCCTGGCTTACATCTTCGCCGAGACCCCTGAGGAGCGTGACGAGCTCAGCAAGTCCCTGAAGCCCATCGCCGAGAAGTACAAGGGCAAGATCAACTTCGCCACCATTGACGCCAAGAACTTTGGTTCTCACGCCGCCAACATCAACCTCAAGACCGACAAGTTCCCCGCCTTTGCCATCCACGACATTGAGAAGAACCTCAAGTTCCCCTTTGACCAGGAGAAGGAGATCAACGAGAAGGACATTGCCAAGTTTGTTGACAACTTCTCCTCTGGCAAGATCGAGCCCAGCATCAAGTCTGAACCCATCCCCGAGACCCAGGAGGGTCCCGTCACCGTTGTCGTTGCCCACACCTACAAGGACGTCGTCCTTGACGACACCAAGGATGTCCTGATTGAGTTCTACGCTCCCTGGTGCGGTCACTGCAAGGCTCTTGCCCCCAAGTATGAGGAGCTCGCCAGCCTGTATGCCAACAGCGAGTTCAAGGACAAGGTTGTCGTTGCCAAGGTCGACGCCACCAACAACGATGTCCCTGATGAGATCCAGGGCTTCCCCACCATCAAGCTCTACCCCGCCGGCGACAAGGCCAACCCCGTCACCTACAGCGGTGCCCGCACTGTTGAGGACTTCGTCGACTTCATCAAGGAGAACGGCAAGTACAAGGCCTCTGTCGAGGTCCCCGTCGAGGCCACTGAGGCTGCCCCCGAGGCCACTGAGGAGGCCAAGGGCGACGACCACGACGAGCTGTAAAGAAATCAAAAAATGGAAAATGAAATAACAAAAAACTGTATAATTGTGGGATTTGCTTCATGACGAAAATCGTCGGCGCTGGTTTATGGACTATCTAAATACCTACTAGCAATTGCATACTGGCTCTACGCCCATTTGAAGCATTGCTTTGATGTGAGCACTCGGAATTGATCAACTTTAAACAAGATATTGCGTCCAATAAATGCACCATTTTTTTTTTGGCAATCGTGATGGTCGTGAGAGTTTAGTAGAGAAATGTAGGAGGAGGCTTTTCTTTTCCTTTGCAGTTCCGTGTGCTAGATATGTCAGAGGCTAGATACGTAAGGTACAATTTACAAGCTTTGTTAGGTACTAAGGTAGGTTGTTACAAACAAGGACACAAGTATTGCCATTATGCTGTTCGTTTGCCCAGTATTTTCCACCAGCGTTAAAGCACTGGTATCATATCATCCCTAATGACATTGCGCTATTTGTGTTTTTATCATTTTGAGCTTTTACTTTCTCTTCTGCTGGAT
The DNA here is from genome assembly GCF_033847375.1 of Trichoderma aggressivum f. europaeum. Lineage (NCBI taxonomy): Eukaryota > Fungi > Ascomycota > Sordariomycetes > Hypocreales > Hypocreaceae > Trichoderma > Trichoderma aggressivum. The sequence goes on from NW_026946380.1 coordinate 643,615, forward strand.
CTTCTCCTCGAGAATCTTGACGTGGTTAGTCAGTCGGGTGACGGAAGCTTGCAGAGTCTGGTCAATGGTTTTATTAGCAAAGCTTTTCGATTTCATAATGTGCTCCGAGGCTGTAAGAAAGGTAGGGAGGAAGTGGGAGAGTAAGAGCTCAGTAACCACGAGGCATCCCAAGAACTAAAGATTAAGATAAGCTCGTTGGGCAGGTAGACATACGTAGATATCCTCGGTAAGCAACTCGTTGGATGCCTTGTACTCCTGAAGGACGTAGCTGTAGACGGCACCGCCGGCCAGGACGCTGCCAAACAAGAAGCCGAAAAGACTGGGTTCCGGGTTAGCAAGCTTGCAATTGCAACCGCATCGCAGCTAAGAACATACCCTCCTCTGAAGGCGCCCATGGGCTTCCGCGCAGGCAGGGGGGCAGAGTCGTTCAGACGCCGAGCCGAGGCGTGGAAGCTGCGCGACGAAAGCGCACGCGCGAGTATTCTTGACGATGCTGGTGTGAGCATTGCGGGCTGTGTGGCGAGGGAGGAGAGGTTGCTTTGGTTTCGTGGTGGAGGGGACACTAGAAGGGACAGGATGAGAACTTGGAGTCGAGTTTCGCTGCTATGGGGGAATTGGGAGCTCACATGAGTTTGGATTTTATGGTTGCTGGACCAAACGTCTTTGGAGTTCTTGCAGCTTGAGAGGGATTGATGATGCTACCTAGCACTATATCATAGCGAAGACGTGCCCAGCTTTGCGGACATGGCGGATTACGGGTTGTTCCGGCGCAGGATGGCCCGAAGAGCTAGAGCTGTCGCCACTGACAGTTTTTGCCCCACGGGTTAGTTGATGTAACCCTTGACTTGCATCTTGCAGCCGGCTGTTTTTCGTCAAGATTTCCAATTGATTTGATTGAGCATTACGATTTTCTCTTGAATGCGACGGGATGCTGCCCTGAGGGCTTGATTTGTGTCCTGTGAGGCCATTGCGTTCATCCGGAGCTTGCCATTTTCTATTTGCTTTCTTCTCCCAAGACTCTCTCTACCCACTACCGAGACCGAGCACACACGACGCGACATGAACAACTTTGGCGTCATCGAGCTCGCCAGCGCCAAAACGACTTCGGCCCCCGGATGGGCCTACGTTCCTGATACCGGCGCCCTGCCTGGAGCCAACGCTCTACAGCCGGCAAACCGGAAGCGAGCTCGCAATGCGCCCGCGGGCGTGACGGCCGGCGACTTGACGGCGCGGCAGGAGGCCAAGATCCGGAAAGAAATCGAAGCGCTGGAGAGAGATGGGGGCAAGGACAATTCGATTTCGATACCTGCAAAGAGCAGCAAAGGTGCGTAGACACGCTCGGTGCACATATCAGAGGGGGGATTTCAGAGGCTCATCAGATGTTGTGTTTGTAGCTACTGGAAAGTACACGCCAAACGTTCGAAAGATCTTACAGTCGCAAAAGACGTTTTCAAACCACCTGGACGACTTCCTGGCTCTGCAGGCACAGGCTGAGGGCGGCCCAACTGCGGCGAGCAATAATCGGCCTACCAACACCAACGCCAAACGTCCAGCCGGCAAACGAGACGCTACTGCCACACCTACTGCGACTACCAAGCCGTCGTCGGGCATACAAGAAGAAGATGTGACAATGGCGGATGCAAACCTGCCCCCGGTATTGGTAGGATCGTACAGGCCGCCACCAACTGCGCATCCTGGCGACAACGATCCGCTCCTGGTATCTCGTATGCCCGAAGTGCCATCGGATGAGGAACTAAGGAAGCTGCTGGCTCACCCACCGCTCACATACTACGAGGCCAGAGGCAAATGGGAGGACAACTACCCCACACGTGTCTTCTGCGAAGTTTGCGGATATTGGGGACGGGTGCGGTGCATGAAGTGCGGCACGAGAGTTTGCGCATTGGACTGTATGGAGACGCATAGAGAGGAATGTGTGACCAGATATGGGCTATGAGGCACTGCCGCCCTTTGAAATGATGGTTGATTGGAGATTGGAAGATGTAGGGATGCATCTTGTCAGATTTTGACGAGGTCATGGTCGACAACTGAGGAGCGAGGCTATGATATGACGGTTTTGGGATTGCATTCCACGGCGTTTTGGACGGAGTTTTTGGCATAGGAAAGCGTGGCACTGATACCCAGTCTATTTGGAACGAGGAATTCACACTCAGTTGATGCTTACTTGATTGTCTATGAGTCTTATCCTCCATGTCTTCATCCTGGTGGCTCCGATATCCGGCCCAGCTCACGTCAGGTGTAGACGTATGGTGACTCAGGAATTGGGCAACGAATCCTACAGATTAAAAAGAAATTGCACCATGAAAGTTAAAATTAATATAGACTGCGAGTGTCGGATGTAGTTGATTATATCCGTAGCAGAAGATAGCTGTAGGGGCTGCGTTTACACTGCGCCTTTGACTCAATAGCCCCCCTGGCTAAAAAAGAGTCCGAGGATCTCCCGCGTGCAACTTTGATTGTGAGTCAACCCCACCTCGCGCCTAACGATAAAGTACTAAACTAAGGGTATTCCTGCCCCTCCATTCGAAAGGCCAAACAGCAGCCTTCTTCAACGCCATTCGCAACGAGAAAGGAATATCGCCATGTCTTCCGAGCAAGTTGATGCCCCCAAGGCGGCCGAGGGCGCTCCCGCCCAGAACCTTCCTTCACGGCCCGCGAAGCAGCCCAAGGAGAAGAAGGCCGGCGGTGGAAAGGCTTCACTCGAGGTTTGTTGGCCTCGACTCGTCTCGACTCGACTCTTTTCGTTTTGCAAAGAAACAATTCGTGCTAATATAGATCTTGCTATTGTAGCTGCCGGTTCTCCCAGAATTCATTCAACACCGTATCGCCATCTTCGACAAGATCAAGGCCAAGCGCGACGCCGAGGCTGCTGGTTCGTTTTCGCACAGGATATTCGCTGTCATGTATATGTGGGAGGTGCTAACGAATGTGTCTTTTGCAGCCAAGCCTCGCGAGGAAATCACCATCTCCATGCCCAATGGCAAGGAGGAGAAGGGTATCGCTTGGGAGACCACTCCTGGAGCCATTGCCAGGGGCATTTCCAAGTCCTTGTTCGAGCGCACCGTCATCTCCATGGTTGATGGCGAGCTCTGGGATCTTACGAGACCCCTTGAGAAGAGCTGCAAGCTCGAGCTGATTGACTTTGAACACGAGGAGGGTACGTTGCGGCGAGAAACTCTATCAATTATGTTGGGGGTTTTAATATAGAATCGCATGGCGCTGACTGATCTGGGGGGATAGGCAAGAAGGTCTTCTGGCACTCTTCAGCACACGTTCTCGGCGAGGCTGCTGAGAAGCGATTTGGCTGCTACCTCTGTAACGGTCCCCCCACCACCGACCCTCCCGGATTCTACTACGATATGGCCAACATGGAGGGGTAAGGAATCTTCCTTGGGTCTCTGAAAACATGGAAGCAAGTTTGCTAACCGCTCCCTCTAGCCAAGTCGTGCAGGAGGAAGACAAGAAGGCCTTGGAGACGCTGGCCAACTCCATCATCAAGGAGAAGCAGCCCTTCGAGCGTCTAGAAATGACCAAGGATGAGCTCCTTGAGATGTTCAACTACAGCAAATACAAGGAGTACTTTATCAACCAGCGTGTTCCCGACGGCACCACGAGCACAGTCTACCGATGCGGCCCTCTCATCGATCTTTGCAGAGGCCCTCACGTCCCCACCACTGGAAACATCAAGGCATTTTCAGTTCTCAAGGTGAGATTCTTGCCAGTCCAGTAGTCAGCCGTTTAGATTATGGGTTTGCTAATTCTTTTGTCAGAACTCTGCCGCATACTGGCTTGGCAACAGTGCCAACGAGTCCGTCCAGAGAATTTCTGGTGTCTCATTCCCCGATAAGAAGCAACTCGAAGAGTACAAGACATTCCTCGAGGAAGCAGCCAAGCGCAACCACCGAAAGATTGGTCTGGAGCAGAAGCTCTTCTTCTTCGACGAGGTTTCACCTGGTTCTACATTCTTCTTGCCCCACGGCACAAGAATCTACAATGCCTTGATGGAGCTGATCCGTGGCGAGTACAAGAAGAGAGCATTCGACGAAGTCATCAGCCCCAACGTTTACAAGTCTGACCTGTGGAAGACATCGGGCCACTGGGGACATTACGCCGAGAACATGTTCACCTTTGAGGTTGAGAAGGAGACATACGGCCTGAAGCCCATGAACTGCCCTGGCCACTGTAGAATCTTTGCCCACTCAGACGTCACTTACAAGGATCTGCCATGGAGGATGGCTGATTTTGGTGTTCTTCACCGAAACGAGTTCTCTGGTGCCCTCACTGGACTTACCCGTGTGCGCCGCTTCCAGCAGGATGATGCTCACATCTTCTGCACGGTCGACCAGATCCGTGACGAGATTGTGGGGGCCTTTGACTTCCTGTACGCCGTCTACGGCCTGTTTGGCTTCTCCTTCAAGCTGAAGTTGTCGACCCGACCAGAGAAGTACATCGGCGAGATTGCCATCTGGGATATGGCCGAGAGCAAGCTCAAGGAGGCTTTGGACAACTTTACAGAGAAGATTGATTCCAAGTGGGAGGAGAATCCTGGTGACGGTGCTTTCTACGGCCCCAAGATTGACATTACGGTGTACGATGCTCTGCGACGAGAGCACCAGTGCGGCACGATCCAGCTCGACTTCAACCTGCCTCAGCGATTCAAGCTGCGTTACGTTGCCGCCAAGGACGAGAGCAGTGCCAACCAGGACAGCAACGACCCCGAGCTGCCTGTCGGCTACGCCCGACCCGTCATGATCCACAGAGCTGTGCTGGGCAGCTTCGAGCGAATGTTTGGTATTCTTACCGAGCACTTCGCCGGCAAGTGGCCGTTCTGGCTGAGCCCCCGCCAGGTCCTGGTCGTTCCTGTGATGCCTGCTGTAAACGAGTACGCCAAGGAGCTTCAGCAGACGTTCCAGGAGAAGGGCATTTACATCGACGTTGACCTGAGCAGCAACACCTTCCAGAAGAAGATCCGCACGGGCCAGTTGGAGCAATACAACTTTATCTTTGGTAAGCACACACAAACCCTTATCAGCACAGATGTAGATATAGGATGATTAGGAATACGTGAACCACTTACTAACAGCAACTTCTTCTTTTAGTCGTCGGAGCCGAAGAGGCCTCCTCACGCACCGTCAACATCCGAAACAGAGATGACCAGAGCACACAGAGCAAGGGAGCGCTGATTCCTGTGGATGAGGCACTGGAGAAGCTGCTGGCTCTGAAAGGAGAGAGAAGGCTTGTCAACGGTATCTGAGTGAATCGTTGGGCACGGAATGTGAGCGAGCGTGGGGGTTGCAGCAGATACGATGTCGTCAGAGCACTATACGCATGGCCTTTTGCACGCACACGTGGCAGCTACAAGCAAACCGCAAAAAGAAAGAGCAAAAAAATGATGAAAAATGAATACCACCAGCTGTTCTGGAGCACTGTGCAGAGTCTCTACCTACCTACCTTAGTACGAGCACTATTAGAAGGAATAAACCATATGCTACTACTGGCAACATGGCCACCATATGCGGGAAAGTTACGGCATCCAAGCAAGCAGACTACAAAGTAGTGGGGGCCAAACGCCGAAGCATTAGAGCCAGTGGTATATGAATGGACAAATGAAAAGACGAGCCTGAGAAAGATTTGCTGAGTCGCGTGATGCTGCAAGATTGGTGCAAAAGGGAAGCCCGGTTGGGCCTTTATGGCCATCCTGCCGGGCTGCTCTGCGTGGTGCGAGTGCATACGAGCAGAAGCTCTTTTGGTAAAGGCACGCCCCCTGTTCTTGATCTCATTTGCCATTTGTTTTTCTCTTTTTGCTATCCCTTTGGGCTACACGTAAGCCGCGTGTAAGTCGTCCTATTCCGGGGCCGAGCAAATGTAATAACACCTGCGTCACGGCGTGCAGCTCGGTAAGTGTAAGTGGTTGGGCTTGGTGTCACAGGGTAAGGCAATGTAGGCTTATTTGGGGGGGGGCTTGTTTTTTGTTTGCACGGGCGTCTTTCTTTCCCCCTCCTCCCATTTGGGTAAAAAAAAATCTCACAAATGAAATGATAATAAATAAAGGCGCGCGGAACCCGCACGTTGCGGCGGGCGAGGGCGTTGATAGGACAAAAGGCGCGGGTAATGTGAGATGTCAGTTTGGGGGTTAAAGGGTTAGGGGGGGGGGGGGGGGGTTCCCGTCTGACTTGATTGTGTGAAGGAGAGAAAAGGGTGCTTTTTTTGTTTCTTGTAACGCTAGGGAAATACGATGCTGGTGTTTTGCAGGTTTGGGAGTTTTTTTCGAGTAGTGTTACTGAGAATTTGATATTATGTACTACTGGTACTACCTACACATAAGAAGACTATTGAAAGTATGTTTCCGTAGGGTGTATGACGGGAATATCTAGTGCAAGGGGGGATAACTAGCGAACGTGACAGAACGGGCGGGCGGGAACGGGATGAGACGGACCGCTGGGGTTTCTTTTGTTTTGGTGTGAAGCTCTTTTTTTGGGTAGCTGTGCAATGGATAGTTTGGAACCTGGAGCAGCGGTTGTCCGTTTTGGTATCGACGTACATACTAACTCATACAAAGCAGGGTGGCAACAAGAGAGAGAGAGAGAAGTGTAAAAGGTAGTACATAAGGTAGGGTAAGGCAGGGGTGTGTGTGTGTGTGTCTGTTATTACTCCGTAGCGTGGGAGGTTTTTTTTTCTGCTTTCCTGAATTGATGACACCTCTCTTTTGGTATTTTCTTATTTGGATTTTTTGTTTTCGTAGTCTGCCTCGCTCGGGGCTTTTTCACCCGCGGGTTTCTGGAGAAAGTGGATAGTTCGGCGAGGTGAGATGCGCTACGAGTGAGTGAGTGAACGAGGCAGAGATGAGAGAGAGAGAAGATGTTCATGGGCGGGCGTGATGTGTCACATATGCGGGACGAGATACAAGGACAAGGACAACCTCTGTAAAAAAAAAAAAAAAAAAGGCTTTCTTGTTTAGGGAATGTTCTCCGCGGTTTGGGGCGGGAAAAAAGGCCGCAGTGGTTGGATTTGTAAAATGAAGGGGAAGAAAAAAGGAAGCCATCCACGTTCTTTAAAGGTACTAAGGTAGGTACTGAGGTATAAGGTATAGTACTACCTCTAAGGTAGTAGTAGTACTAGATACAAGTAGAGTGAAGTGAAAGGTTTGGTTACATTATTGCTCTGTAACAATACTGTAGATCCTGTCTTAAATAATTCCTTTGCAACTGTAATAGGAAGTGAGGAGCGTGACTAATTTATTGCTCGATTACTATTACCCGCGGAGAAACTATAGTAGAGTAAAAGGATTTATGATAAAAAGGACCATCACAGGTAGGAGTTGGGCTGGTCTTTTGAAGAAAGTAAAAAGACAACCCGAGCAAAGAGAGTGCCTAGAGAAACATGACGGACGGATTACGGGGCGCGAAATAAGCCCGAGGAGCGAAGCGGCCTCGTAGGGGGTTTCGAACGGAGGACGGTGCAGATTGGAAGTGATTTTGAGAACCTAAGCTCATTCATCCCACACCCAAGTGAGTTGTCGCTTCCATCTATCTTGTGTACAAGTAGTTTATTATCGTATTACGTTTTGGGAATTTGGTCCCGCCTCTGAAAGTGTGTGTGTGTGTATGAGCCTTGGATGATGACATGGGGGAGCTTGATGCCCTCATGCAGACTGCCGCGTCCGGTCATATGTAGGGGCCATGTCATGGACCAAAGGAAAAGAATGAAGGAAAAAGAGATGCAGTAGACGGACGGAGAGGAAGAGACACACAGAGAGGAAGAGACACGCAGAGAGACGCACAGACAGACAGACAAGGCCAAAAAAGCCCATCATCCCACATGCTCCCAAGGCAACGCAACCCGTGGGTACGCGAAAAGCCGGGACGGGGGACTGGGCCCTTTGGGGGGAGCGGGCAAGGGCCATGGATGTACTGTAACTGTACCTGTCACGTAGGTATGGTATGGTATGGTATGTAGGTACCTGGTATATGATTATGATTGCGGCGTTGCCATATACTGGTTAGGCTTGCGATAAACTGGCGCCGCATGGCATTGATGGAGGCGCTCCAAACAGCCAATATGTTCCACGGTTGTTCGGGGCTGGAGGGGGATGGAGGTTTCTTTAGCCTTGAGCCGGAATGGCACAGCTCCGCTTCGGGATTTCTTTCTTTTCTTTTCTTTTTTTGCTGCTTCTTTGTTACTTGTTAGCCGGGCGACTTGAGTGCATGAAGGAGAGGAAGAATGAGGCAAGAAGGCGAGGAAATACACGTAAAAAGGGCATTTGTGATGTTAGGTAGGTAGTTTGACCTAGTGCGAGCAGTATCATAAGGTATCAAAGGCTTGATGCTGCTCAGCTGCTGACCAGGGTACTGTTGTCTGCTAAGAGGATAGAATACCTAGCAGCAGTCCCAATCTACCTGCGGAGTACAGCTCCGTATGTATCGCATATCGCTTTCTTGGTGTTCCGTTCATGTCATTTGATAGTACTGGATGGAGTGATTGGCAAAATTAGTAGGCATCGGCTGGATCGATGCTCAATGGTAGCAAAGCGGCTTACCGTCCGCCCATCCTATACGGAGTGTCACAAGCACGCACCAATGGCAACGGGTTGATGTGCGACTACGAGTTACCATGCAAAGTTAGTGTCCACTGGGGCACGCGGAGAAGACGAGCGCTAGGGCCCTCTCCTCTCTCTCAATACTCTATCTAGACTTGGGCTTGAGCGGTTGTCAACATGAGGCCGTGATGCTGTGCGGAACGGAGCACGGAGCGAGCACAAGTACGAATACATAAGGTACGTGTGTGAAGTACTTGTACAGTGATGGCTGCATCGGCCAGGGGGGGAATCAGAATCAGAATCATGGGCCTCCACGGCTGTTCGACTTGAACTTGCTTTCTCCAGGTCCAGGGAGGGGTCAAGGCTAGAGCAGAGACCAGACGGGCATGTTGGTGATGGGGGGGGGGGGGGCTTTTCTTCTTCCTTTGGGGGGGCCGAAACCGACACAGGCCATAGGTCATCTATCACAAACTACAGCGCGACCGGTGAAGGGAAAATTGGATCCTGTATGCGGGCAGGGCTGCAAGGTGGCACCCCTTATGGCCAGGATGGCGAGCGGGACCCTCCAGCTGGACGGCCGATGCAAGTTGAGGCAGCGTGGCGGCTTGTGATATCACGGCATGCAGCTGCAGTGAAGCCCAACAACTTTTGGTTTTTTTTCCCCTTATTTTATTTCGACGCGATGTGATGCAACGGCTAGGGGGAAAGAAGAGGACACGTTTGGTTGGAGGAGCCCCGGATGAGACAAGCGACAAGAGACAAGAAGGCTTGCTTCCATGGGACTCGGACTTTGGATGGGCGATTGTTTGGACGGCCGAGGCTGAAGAGGCCATGGCAGCCATTCGAGATGGGCGGTACGGACGTGGCAGGGCGCTAACACGCAGATGCAGGACTTTGCAGGCCAAGGCCTTACCGGACGCGTACAAGAGCGACAAGACGAGACACAGACAGAGCCAGAGCCGGACATGAGCGTGGGCGTGCGTGGCTGTCATACATATTCCCGCAGCGCTGGATATTCCCACAGTCTGTCTGGTGTCTCGTCTCGTCTCGTCTCGTCTCGTCTGAGCTGCATCATGACCCAAACGAGAGCCTCGGGCGGTGACGAGCATTGGGGGCATGGCATGTACCGATACCTGGAGGCGCCGGGGGGGGGGGGGGGGGGGGCTGGTGC